>NW_015548521.1:481551-492372 GCF_001515605.1 Sinocyclocheilus anshuiensis
CTGTAAATATATCAAAACTTAATTTTTGATTAGTAATATGCATTGCTAAGAACTTCATTTGGACAACTTTAAAGGAGATTTTCTCAATATTTAGATTTTTTTTGCACCCTCAGATTCCAGATTTTCAAATAGTTATTTCAAAAAATTGACCCTTATGACTGGTTTTGTGGTCCAGGGTCACATATTATTTAAATGTATTATCTTAATTATGAACACAATGTAGTGCAAACAGTTTTACCGTTTACTGCACTATTATTCTTCTCGTTATTTCCCTACAGCGGCTTATGAACCGGAAGTCAAACACATTTCCAGAAAACAGCTTACTTCAGCATTGAAAAATAAGGTGGACAGAACCCGTCAGAGGTTTTCTTTCTTGATAAACTGTTACACATTCACTAAAATGAATTAGTCCCAGTGCTGCATCTCAGTGCACTTGCACTGATGTTTGCAAATGTTTATAATACTATCATTAAAATGTTTGGGATCATTAAGAATTATTTTTAATAAACAAAAAAAAAATACCTTAATTTAGCAAGGACGCATTGATCAGTATGATTTTGTACATTTATAATATTACAAAAAGTGATATTTAAAAATATGCTGTTCTTTTGAACTTTATACTCAAAGAATCCTGAAAAAAGTTAAATATTTTGAAGGATCATGCAAAAGATATTTTAAATTGTAATATCTCACATTTATAATTTTTTTACTGTACTTTTGATCAAATAAATGCAGCCTTTTATTTTGGGTGGTTTTACCTGTTGAGACTTGCTACAAAGCCCATGACAGATCTGCTCTTCTTGCTTACGTCATGGTGAACATCCACCCCAATCACCATCAGGTATTTCTGTTCAAATCAAAACTACAGGGGTTAGAAGTTACCCTTTTATTTAATACCATTTGCTGATATTTATGTGCTGCAACAATTCAACATCAATACCATTCAGAAGGAACAATGCATTAAGTTCACTTTTAGATGCCTTTTTGCTTTATCATGCATTACACATCTAGGGCTGGGTTTTGACACAAATTTCACGATTCGATTCACATTCACAAGCTTGCGATTCGATTCAATTCAATATTGATTATTTTTTATATATATCAGGTACAGTACATCACAAATTTTCCTCAAGGAAAAAAAAATCTCTCAACTAATGCTGTAAAATACACATGAGAGTCAGTTGGTACTACATTACTATAATATTGACGGTTAAAATTGACTGATTTGTTAAAATTACACTTAATGAAGTTTTTAAAATAATAAAGTTAATTACATAATAATATTTCTACTTCAATTAATTTGTTTGAAATATAAACAATGGTGGCTGTCATAAAAACTTGATGGATTTATTCAAACATAAATTAAACCTTGAAGAACAGTAAAATGTATAATGAATATGTTATATGGTGCATATATTTAGCAAAATGCCCCTCTCTACAGTTTATTTTTCCAGCTGATTAATGAGTTTATGGTCACCAAATATGTTTGTTTCTGAGGTAAATGTGACGTTACGTGACATTGTTTAGAAGCCGTTATATTGACGTCTATGCGCAGCTGAAACACTTATTGAGAGATTACATGAGACGGATTGTAAAGTTGTACTCTTTCTTTTAACTTACCTTCGGATGTTTAGTCATGAATTACATCATATTCAATCTATTATAGGTTATTTAAAACTTGTGAACAAATAATTAAAGTTTGAAAAACAAGAAAGAAAAAACTTAGTCCATTTTAATATTAATGATATTATAATGTTCTCCCACCAGCTCAAGACTATTAATGAGTTTGTTGCGGCTGGTGTCTAGGTAATAAAAGTCAAGATGTGAACCTAGGAATAAATATCGAAACTTGACCAACAATGCATTAAAAAAAATAAACAGAAAATGGATCACACCTAGCTATCGTATATCAGTGCTCACTGTGCAGTGACCATTTTCAGGTTCATTCCTGATACTCCATATTTACTTTAGCATTTTTTAATCAAGAGCGTGATACAGTAGGGTAACTTTAGGGCCACCCGTGGGGAAAAAGGTCTGATTAGCACACACTCACCAGAGGAACATTTACCGTCCACAGCTCTCCTCCCAGTTTGCAGTTAATCTGCAGAAGGATCTTTTGAGCGATGCTGCGGAGCTTCTGTGGCTGGGAGATGGTCCGCACGTTGATGGCCTGGGAATAAGTGACACAGATGTGAAATGTCTAATATGAATACATGCTGTTTGCCACAAATACGCAAAGCAAAAAACCCCAGCTAATTAAAGGGATAGTCCACACAAAAATTTAAATTCTGTCATTAATTACTACCTCTCTGGGCCTTGAACTTGGTAGTTCCATTGCTGTCTATGCAGGGTAAAAGAGCTCTTAGACTTCATAAAAAATATCTTAATTTGTGTTTTGGAGATGAACAAAGGTCTTATGGGTTTAGAACGACATGAGGGTGAGTAATTCTTGGTTGAACTAACCCTTTAACAGCTAAATAATTCCACTGACATGGGATTATAAATGTATTAAAATAATTCAAAATTGAATTTCAGTACAAATGAAGTGGTCAGAGGTATTATCTTTCAGGCAAAACATTTAAATAACGTTTACAACATCGTTTTAAAGGCTGAGGAAATTTACTTTTGTCCAGCAAGGATGCATTTAACTGAACAAAAGTGAGTAAATACAAAATGTAAAAAAATGCTGTTCTTCTGAACTCTCTATTCAAGCAGCACAACTGTTCGCCACATCGATAATAATGAGAAATGTTTCTTGAGCAGCAAATCAGCATATTAGAATGATTTCTGAAGGATCATGTGACACTGAAGACTGGAGCAATGATGCTGAAAATTCAGCTTTGATCACAGGAATAAAATACATTTTAATATATACTAAAATATAAAACCGTATCACAATATTACAAAATATTACTTATTAAATAAATGTTGCCCTGGTGGGCATAAGACACTTCTTTCAAAAACATTTAAAAAAATCTTTGAACAGTAGTGTATGTGTTACATAAACAGCAACTGAACAATGAAATGCAAAGGAATTGTGTTTCGATGAAACCTGTGATGGTACTGGACTCTGGATGCAGCAGAGCTTTTTGATGGCGCTGTACAGGTCGTCTCTGTTTCCGGTCATAATGCACACGACCAGCTGCATGCGGGGCTGAAAACCAGGAGAGACAATATACTATATACTACGGTATTTAGATAATACCCCAATGCACTACAAAGCCAAAAGAGCCATGGCCCATAGAGAGTAACACTGCTCTTCGAGAGAACAGTAAACGTTCCAAAGCTCTTTCATTACAGTTTTTCCAAGTCTCTGTGTAGTGCACTTCCCCACCTCACTGGTGAGTTGAGAGTGAATGCTCTTGACGTAGGTCTCGGTTCGATCATCCCGTAGCTCTACGCGGATGGGCCGCTCAATTCTGATGCCCATTGGTCCGGCTACCCTCGTAAAAGTAGTCACGAGCTCCTCTGCCTGATCGGTTGCCCGCCGGGGATAGAAAACAGCCCAGCAGTTCAGAGGAACCTGAGAGAGCAATCCGGAGACAAATACAGTAGACAGGAAGAACTACACAAGAGCAATGTGAGAGAATGAGACTGGGGCTTTCAATTCTGTCGATTTCAAAACATCCAAAGATCATTTTTACACTATAATGATCATCTTTTTCATAAGTTCATAAGAGTCATTTTGCATGTTTTGATTCACTAAAATGAACCTAAGAGTCATCTTATTCAAAAATCAGACTTGCTTGGTCCAGCTATGCGTTTCTAATTCACTCAAATTAACCGTCTCTACTGTAAAAGTCCTTTTGTTCAGTAATCAGACTATACTAATCCAGCTGTATGTTTCTGAAGTCACTAAAACGAATCAGATCATAAGAGTCATTTAGTTCAGAAATTCTATTCGGTGTTTTTTCAAAGCCTCATACATTAATGGGGTCATGAAATTGATTCATTTATCATATTTTCACATACAAGATGTTACTCTAATAAAAAAATCACACTGCGTTTCAAAACTCTAAACTATTTCCCCAGTTTAAAATGTGAATTATTCTTTTCGGCCCTTCTGAAACGCCTGGATTTGGTATCGTGTGAAGTCTAAATATGCGAACTGTTCATCACGACTTCAAAATAAAAGTCTAAAGCCTCGCTCTGAGTTTGCATGTTTTGATGTCCACATATTCAATAGTTTACAGTGATTGTAGCATTTCTGACTTAAAGTGTCCAAATATTAAAGATTAAGCAGACAATTGAATTAAATGCTGTTTAGTCAATATTAATCAAGGATTAGATCGCAGGAAAGTGTAAAAACCACCATCAGTCCTTTGGTGCCTTCTGCAGACATTTGATATAACACAATGTAGATAAGCTATGATTATATTGTTTGATTACATTATGTATTTGAACAGTTTTGCTCCATAAAACCATATGAATACTTGTTTTTGATATTTTATTTCAACCAATTATCAATGCCTCATTGCTATTATATATATTTTTAGTCTTCAATGTCTATTGTTTGCTTAGTTCTATTTTTATTACCTCAAAAAAAAGTTTTTTTTTTTACTTTTCAGAATAATCTACCAATTTCTTGATTACAAAAATAATTGTTAGTGACAGTCCTACTTATTTCATGTGCAAAGATGTTAGCCAATCATACCAGTGGGCATTTACATTCCAGCTAGTCCAAAACGCTGCTGCCAGACTTCTTCTGAAGTGTCGCAAACATGAACACATTACTCCAATTCTCAGATCTCTACACTGGTTGCCGGTTCATCAGAGAATAGACTTCAAAATTCTACTCTTTGTTTAAAATCGTTACATAACCTAGCTCCTGTCTACCTCTCTGAACTCCTTCATTTATACACTCCATCTAGAAGCCTAAGATCTTGCGACCAGGCTTTGTTGGTAGTTCCACATGTTAGACTTAAGCGTAGAGGGGAGCGTGCATTTGCGGTGGCAGGGCCACGGCTTTGGAATACCCTGCCTTTAGAAATTAGAATGGCCCCTTCTCTGCCTGTCTTTAAGTCCCTGCTAAAAACCTATCTGTTTTCCTTAGTGTATTGATTACTGTTATTCTGTAATTTTTTAATGGGTTGTTCATATTTTTTATTTGGCTTGCTTTCTGTGTATGTTTTTATAAATTTCTCTTCTGTAAAGCACTTTGGTCAGCCTAGCAGCTGCTGTAAATGTGCTATATGTAACGGAGGCCAGCGTTAGGTGCTGTGCAGGTAAACCTCACTCCCCTGATCTCAAGAGACGCACTAGCGACTGATGCTAGAGGCTGCAGTCTTTAGCCTCCTTGTTAGTGCGTCCGCCTCCCATGCCGGAGACCCACTCGGAGCGAGAACGAGGAGTGGCGGAGAGGACCCGGGGGAGAGGGGTTACATATACAAATAAAATTAACTTGAACTACATTGAAGTCTCACAGCAGACATGCCCTTTCCAACAGAGTGCTTAAATCAGAGGGTACAAAATGACCATTTATATGTAAATCATTACCGTTTCTGGTGAACCATATTAAGATAAGCGCACCCCAGGAATGACCATTTCATGACCCCTTTAATACCTACGTGTGATGTGCCTCAAACAAAATGTGCAAATTCAATCCACACATTTCTTTCACTCAAGCCAAACAAGGCTGTTCTCTTTCTGTGGTGTGAGACCTCCAGCCTTTGAAAACATGCAGGTTCTGCAGTCCACCTCCTCTGATCAGTCTGACATGTGCACTCCCAAACAAACCAATGACTCTTCAGTGATTTCGTTCAAACACCCTACACTGACTGTGCTGACTCACAGTGCTGATGGAGGGGTCTCGAACCACCTCTCTGGACCAGTCTACAGCCGGAGACGTGACAAAAGAAGCTGAATGCAAGCAGATGGTCTCGCTGGGCAGAGTTCTTCCTTGAGTCTGTGGAGAAACAAAATGTTTAAGTAATTCATGTTAGCTACAAACACACCAATGTATCATGAACAAAAAAGACAGTATGCACGTCAATACAGTTAACACAATTAATTAAAAGGACAAATATGCCAACATTAGTGATTGTTCAAAACTTACTTGAATTTGCTAACATGAGGGATTCTTTTTTTCTTTCAAACATGTTCCATTTCACTGTCGAGTTTTAAAAATACATACACATAACAATAATGCTTGAATTAACTAGTTTTCATTCCCCCCAGCTTTATATTTAGATTCTAACCGATCCATAAAGACTCTGACTCAAAACAAAAAGAAAGTGTATTTGCATTATAATGGTAATCTTTTTGTTTTTGTTGTTTTACATTTAAAACGGGCACAAAAAACAAAACCGTATATGGATATTTGTCAGGTACTGTTGGGTTTCACTCAGGTAAATACAATATTTATCGCTGTCTCTAACGATTATTTTGGTAATCGAGTAATCTGTCAATTATTCTGAAAAATTGAGGTAATAAAGCAAACAATAGACTTCAAAATGACTTAAAATACATACATAATAGCAACAAGGCAATAAAAATAGTTTCAAATAAAATATAAAAAGCAAGCAATCATATGGTTTTATTGAACAAAACAGTTGAAATATATAATATAGTAATAAAACAATCATCATAACTTATGTACATTATGTATTATATCAAATGCCTTTACAGCATGATCTAATCCTTGTTTAATATTGACTAACCAACATTTAAAATCAAATGTCCACTGAATCTTTCTTATTTGGCCACTTTTTTATGATATAAATGCGACAGTCATTTCTTCATCAAGAACATGTGGACATCAAAACATGCAAACTCAAAGGTTTTATTTTGAAGTCACAAACAGTTAGTATTATTTAGAAAGATAATGATGTATTCTGCTGTGTTGGCGTAGGTTTGTAAATGATTTACCGTATAAATCTGATAGAATGGAGCACATTGTTCCCATATGGACGTTATAAGCAAATCAGACTCACAGCATATGCAGAGATGGAGTTTGCATGTGAATGATAACTGTTTGTGTGGAGCAGCATTTACTGTGAATGGAGCCGCTCCAAGATGCACATAACCTACACGCATATTAAACCTGCAACGCATATTTTTGTTTAATTGCAGCCTTTGTGAATTCATAATAGCACTCTCTTTTATTACGATTTTTAAATGGTTTTAATATTTCGTGCTTCACTTCATGTATTTTGCCAGTTCATCGGCCGGGCAAAATGCAATCAAGTATTTTTTATAATAGAGTACTCAAATTTAATTGAGGAATTGTGACAGCCCTAACAATAATTCAAGAAAACTCCATTAAATCCTAAAAATAAAAACATTAAAGTGCTATAATGCTATATACATTTTTTAGTGACTTTAATAATATTAATGATAATGATAACTGATATACAGTACAAGAATATATAATAAACTATATAGAATAATGCAATATAATATATCTAGGTACAGTATAATAGGAGTTAAAATTAACATATTTTGAATTTTGAAAATGACGATGGATCTGTGTACGTATAGCACTTTAATGCAAAGGATGTGTCAGTAATATGTTTTTTTTCTTTTGATAGAAATGAATACTTGTCAGAAGTGACAGTAAAATTTACTATTTCGACACTCTTTTGAACAGCTTTGATCACAGAAATAAATTACATTTTAAAATATAATGAAACAGAAAACAGTTATTTGAAATTGTAATAATATTTCACAACACTACAGTTTTGATCAAATAAATGCAGCCTTAGAGCTTCTTTTCTAACTACTTTCAAAATAAAAAAAATAACTACCTAGCCCAAACTTTCGGTAGTGTAGATACATAGAGTAACACAATTTAATAGGCGCCATCCAGGTGTAATACGAGTTGAACAGGAACTTATTTCTGGTTTAATATTTATGGAGGACCTGATGGAGCAGTGGATGCACCGAAGTAGGGCTGGGCGATATGGCCAAAAAATTATCACGATAATTGTTTCATATCAGTCGATATCGATAATTATCACGATAAATGTCAAATCTTTTTAAGTTTAAGCCAGATTTTTGCTCCAAAGTGAAAGTTGTAGAAACCAGACAATTAATTTGGGCTCATTATAATGATTTAACAAAATAAATATCTAACTAGAAAAATTAATTTCTTAGTTTCTGCATGTTCTAATGAGTGATATTGTTTCAAATCAAGAAACAAGTTTGGGTTGCCTGATAATATTAATAATAATAATATCACTTTTTTGTCTCTTATAAATGCACATTTGATAGCAGTTCGAGTTAGGATGCGGAGGTAAATTTTTGTTCATTATCAAAATCAGTAACATCTGTAAAAATTGTAGCAATCTCAGTTTTATATGGTTACATTTATTCTGACCAAGTTTTTATTTATTTATTCATTTTTAATTAAGCATTGGTCTCCCATAGTTGCATACATTTAAATCATGATAAACACAGTTAAAACCACACATATAGCACCTCAATACCATGGTAAAAATCTAAATATATGGTTATTAGGTAGCCGATTTGTATTAAAAAAAACAGTAGTCTAAAAACATTCAGTTTAAATGCACACATGCTATAGCTTAATCACAAATACATACTATAATTATATACCATTACTCCTGTAATAAAATTCAATGTGAATATCCCACATTTCTGCCACAATACCATGGTGCAGTGAGTGTTACCACAGTAAATCCATGGTAAATAATGGCGATGTGTAGATTGAAAAGCCTTCTGACTTGTCTTGTTGCTCAGTGTTTCTCCTGTTTGGCTTTAAACTAGTTTAAATCACAGAGTCATTTGTGTTCATCGCTCTATTTGCGCTTCACACTGGATCTTACAGCGCTGTTTAGTGCTCACGTGACTGAAGTAAATGCATCTGCTCTAGTGAGCTCGTGCTGCGCGGCAGTTTGAACTTTGATCTGAGCGGATAAACGGTCCGTGTGGCGCGATTCAAATGAGTCGTGCTGTTTCGTTCCGCTTTTGGCACATAAACATTATATCTAACTCTTCATATCGTTTTATCGAAGAAAATTATATCTCGATAATTATCGTTATCGAATTATCACCCAGCCCTACACCGAAGACACAAAAAGTTCTCTGAACTACACTGTCAGGTGCGTGTTTCCATTCTCACCACTAGAATCTCTTGGCTGATGCTGAGGCCCCAGCGGGCCAGCTCGGAGACCGCTTCGCTACTGCTGTTGATGTTGTGCAGCAGTTGTTTGAGACTCTGGGTGTGCTGCTCGGCTCCCACATTGATGTGCATGGTCAGATCCTGAAACACAAGACGAATAGACAACCATATGTGACCCTGGAGCACAAAAGCAGTCTTAAGTCGCTGGGGTATATTTGTAGCAATAGCCAACAATACATTTTATGGGTCATAATTATTGATTTTTCTTTTATGCCAAAAATCATTAGGAAATTAAGTAAAGATCATGTTCCATGAAGATATTTTGTAAATTTCCTACCGTAAATACATCAAAACTTAATTTTTGATAAGTAATATGCATTGCTAAGAACTTAATTTGGACAACTTTAAAGGCGATTTTCTTAATATTATAATTTTTTTGCACACTCAGATTCCAGATTTTCAAATAGTTGTATCTCGGCCAAATATTGTCCTTATGACTTATGTTTTGTGGTCCTGGGTCACATATCTGAACAGTTTGCAATATAAAGAGTTCACCCACCTGACTGTGTTTGAGACTGGTTTGACTTGTAACGGATTCGTACCTTCATGACTCTGAAGTCTTTCCTCATTTTTTCAGGGATGCCGGTCATGAAGGAGAGTTCCGGCAGCAGCAGGATTTCACCCGTTATAACCTGTTGTGAAACGGATCAAATTCACATGTACTTAGTAATACACATAATAAATTCACATCCTAGTAGTGGAAAACGAATATTTATGTCACTCAGACAGGTATGTTCAATACAGCTGTTTTGACAAAAGGAAACAAGATTCATTTCTAGTTTCAACATTATTTGTTATTCAGATATACTTTAAAGGAAAAGTATCATCTGTATGCGAAGTGACCCACATTTGGTTTTTGACCACACTGAAAATGTGTACAATTTAACAATTTACTCCTGAAGCCATATTGAAATTCTAATATCTCCGGAACTGAACCATAGGTCTTTAAAAATGAAGATGCCAAAAGGAAAGTTTGTTAAGACCAAATATCTAAAAGGGAATTAAGATATCTTTAATACTTCTTGAGTTACAGGCATGCAGACTTTTGAGAATAAGCTTGAAATGTACTTTTTCCCCATTTTTGAATGGTCACCATTGGCACATACTATAATGCAACAAAGACTGCTCAAGACGACAGATTTTACTAACAGACCAAACAATCTCTGTGTAAAAATAACATAATGATGCTGCCTAAAGCATGCTTTCTAAAGTACTTTTGACCGCCCTTTTATTTGACTCTGAATATCAGGTGAAAATTGTAATTTTGACCCCCCCTCTACAAAATAGTGAATTACTAACCCTAATATTTTGGCATTCATCACCATACGTGTTTATCTTTCTTCAGAAAAAATCTCAAAAATTTGAGCTGGTGACGTTTCTGAAATTTGGTTGATTTGACACTGCATGACCCAGTTGGAGGAAAATCCTGTTAAATAGTTTTCAAAAGTTTTGGATCAGTACGATTTTTTAATGCTTTGAAAGAAGTCACTTCTGCTCACCAAGGCTGCATTGATTTGATCAAAAACACAATTAAAATAGCAATATTGTGAAATATTGAAAATAACTATTTTAATATTTAAAAATGTAATTTATAATACATACATATATACATAATATATATATTATGTATATATATATATATATATATATTTATTAACAAAATATTTTAGTTTGTCTTG
>NW_015548521.1:492631-498110 GCF_001515605.1 Sinocyclocheilus anshuiensis
CAGGGAACCACTCGTTATAAATCTCCTAACTGTGATATTTTCAGAAATAGAAGTCGCGTTTTTTCATCTGAAACGTGCTGTGATTTATATTCCAAAGCCACTCATATAATGCAGAAACACTCAAGCAAGCAAAACACGCGCAACGCGTGCGCATATTTGTACTGATGCAGAATGAGAGGGACAAGTACAGTACAACCTAGCGCATTTCACACAGGCTAGTTTCACTTTCGCCAGAAAGTCGTGTATGCCTAAGGTTGAAAATAAATTATGTTTATAGTGAATGCCCCTATAAATGGTCTTATTTTTACGATTTAGTTTTAATCCAAATGATGCGTGTGCTGAGTGAACATCAAAGATCACACAACAAAAGTGCGCGCTCTCGCTCTCTACCGTTAAGTAACTTCTGCATTGTTTTACTTACTTCTTTTTGACGTATCCGACCGAACTACAAACTTTCCAGTGATGTCTGTGAGAAAGGTATATTCACTCGACAAGCTCGCGCATCTGCGCCGCCGCGCGCTCAATCCACTCATTTGTTCCGTGCTTTGTTTATCAGCTCGCGCACATCAGCTATACAGGCGTTAATACTGAATGTTTAACGCTATATTCATTGCATACATATACTTCGTAGTAGACATCCTTAACTCCATTCTGCTGTCTGTTGTTCTGCTGTGGGTGTTTCTTTGTCTGAATATGGCACTTAACACATGCTGTGTGTGAGGTATCGGCATTTGGTATCGGGGCATGTTAACGAGTACGAGTACATGAGCTCAGTATCGGGCCAGTATCGGTGCATCCCTACCTATTACGATCGGATTAGTAGGGTCCATGTAAACGCAGCTACTGTCATTCTAAAGCTTTTTAATAACCCAAAACATAAGCAAACAAAACAGCACCACATTCCGTTCCAGAAATCCTGATAAGCATTTTATCACCTTTCCTCCTGGTTTGGACCTCTCTTTTGGACGATGGATGAGCAGTGGTTGGTCCAGTTCCTTTATGGTGATGCCATAGTTCTTTCTGTGCATATAAAAAGCTAATCAGAAAATTGACAAAACAAACAATAAAACAGTAATTTGTCACTCTAAACTAGCATATATCTGTCTCTGCTATTAAAATGAGCTATTGTTTATGAATGTATGAACTTTAGCAATGTCATGTGCATCGTATAAAACCAGTTATACAAGTTACGGTCCAGCTGTTATGTCTTTTACATGCATTCAGGTCTTAAATCAGAGAAGCGGGTTCTCCACATAGCAGATGAACCTGTAGTAATCGACAAACGTGGTCACGGTTCCGTCAGCCAAGGTGAAAGTGTCTTTGGGAGACTTGGACCACTCGATGTCATCGATACGGTAAGTGCGGTTATTATAGCGCGTGATGACGATTGAGCCGACAAACTCCTTTGTGCATTCGTCCTGAAAGCTCTCACGACTTCCCTGGTAAATCAGGTTCCTACAGCAGACACACGGTTATTCAGAGAGAGCAGGGTTAAGCAAATGACATGATTTTAGCCTAAAATTTAGCATGCATTTCAAACATTTTATACAGATGAGTTCTGATCCAAAACCTATGAGCTGCATTGCTGTCTAACACTCACAGCAGATCAGACAGTCTCTGAGCTCCTGGCTGCTACTCTATATCACATGATGCTGTCTGCACTTCCATTCCTAGTCACTGCATTGTTGCATTGTGAAAAACGCTGCTTATTTTCATAAAGTTGAGCTCTGCTTGTCACATCACCAATGGTCTCTAACACTTGCGTCAACATAAATGGCATCTTAACTGAAATGAACTTCATATGCAGGTCAGTTTAGAATTTTGTTAATTTGAATAAATTTTTTTTAATGCCACGTCAGCATCAAATGCTATCTGATGGCAACAACAGAGTAATGACAAAAAAACAAATTCTGAAAGAATTTAGATAAACCATGTAAAAGATCTTTCATTCTAATATTTCAACCCAGTTTATGAAGTAATGATGCATTACTTCAATAAGTGCATAGTATATAATGTTTGGGTGCAATAGTCAATCTTTAATTAGATTTTGGATTTTTTCATCCATACCACTCTGAACTAAATGAAATACTCAATTTCTCTCACTTCGTCTACTATATTAGATGAGGTTTTTTTCACTGAGCTTGTGGCAAAGAATATTGCTATTGTCTTCGCTATGAATGATTAGAAGCAATGCTCAATGCTGCACTAGAATTTGGCCAATTTTTAAAACTGTATTTTATTAATATATTTTTTATTAATTAATCCTATATAATACTACAACAATAACACTGGTAAAATAATTTTGATTAGCACACAAAAAAAACTGCTTTAGTGATGCACTTACAATTTAAGTGAAACTGGCAATGCTTAATGCTGCACTAGAATAAGTTTTATTAATAATCAAAAAATAAACCAATTTATTTAAAAAATACATAGTTTTCCTTTTTTCTAGATTGGCTACTCACTAGATGTTGGAACAGCTTTGAAGTGGAACGAAACACAGCTGACAAAGTAGCACTGATTCATACATGTGGGCATGTCAGAATGATTGATTACAACTGAAACTCACATCACATCCAGCACAGAGTCATTTCGCAGCACCTTATGCGAGACGTCCACAATGAGGTAGAGGCCGCCATCAGTGTGCTTGATACTGGTGGAGTATCCAGGCCACACCTGAAGCCTGATGGACACGCATTTACAAACACAGTTAGGTACAAACTATCACAAGAATCCTGGACAGAGAATCAATATGCAAAGCATTATTGCAAGTGGTGCTGAAACGGTTCAAACACATCCAGTAAACATAGGTCAGGTGGCAAAATACTGAATCTTGAGTCGATGTGAAACCAAACAAGGTGGAGCACAGCAATTCTGGTTGGATCGCAATCACAGACAACAATCAGGTCAGTGCAGAATACCTGTGTTTGCCGAGAATCACTACAGCGTTGGGGTCGTAATGGTTTCTGCCCACCAGCTTCAGCCCCAGTAATTTCATCACTCTAGAACGGAGAGGAAGAATGAGAGGAAAGCAGCAGGAAAAGTCAGATGTCAGAGCTGACTGTCAACAAGTCATTATAGCACAAGACTTCTCTCCTATGCACAGAAAAATTGGAGCAATACTCCACAGGGCTCAACAATATGGCCTGTTTTGCACCGCACGCTCACGCTACAGCAGCAGGCTCACGTTGCGTTTTCACACTGGCAGCGTTTCCCAATACCTTACTGAATATTTGCTTTAATAATGGCCATAAATGATCCAACGGCTCTTGGTAGTCTTTGAGAATTGTTTCGAACTTGATTGTAACAAAAATCTAATTTACAAGAGAGGGGATAACATTTATACTGAAATTCATTAAATTCATGTGCAAAATCCAGTTTTGTTACTGTTAAAGGGATAGTTCACCCAAAAATTAAAATTTGATAATTATCTGCTTACCCCCAGGGCATCCAAGATGTAGGTGACTTTGTTTCTTCAGTAGAACACAAACAGAGATTTTGAACTCAAACCGTTGCAGTCTGTCAGTCATATAATGGAAGTGAATGGGAATCACGGCTTTGAGAGTAAAAAAAAAACATACACAAACAAAACCAAATTAAACCCTGCGGCTCGAGACGATACATTGATGTGTAAAGACACGAAACGATCGGTCTGCGCAAGAAAATGGACAGTATTTATATCGTTTTTTACCTCTGATGCACCGCAATGCCCGAACTGTCCTGAGCGCGTCCTCGACAGCTGGTGCGTGACGCGTCTTCTTCTTGCTTTACGGCGGATCGCAGACTTATAATTGCATTACCGCCACATATCTCTCAAATGGACCTTTGACACTCTATCTTCAATCTCAATTAGGAGTGTCAATGGGGTTTAATTTGGTTTTGTTTGTGTATGTTTTTTTTTACTCTCAAAGCCGTGATTCCCATTCACTTGCATTATATGACTGACAGACTGCAACGGTTTGAGTTAAAAATCTTCGTTTGTGTTCTACTGAAGAAACAAAGTCACCTACATCTTGGATGCCCTGGGGGTAAGCAGATAAACATCACATTTTCATTTTTGGGTGAACTATCCCTTTAACTAAAAACATTAAAAATGTTTCTTTAATGGAAATAGAGCTAAAATAAAATATGAATCTTAAATGAAAAATGTTGCCTTGCCAATAAACGGAAATAAACTAAGCTTAAGTGTAAGTAGTAAAATTACTAAAACTAAAATAAAAATAAAGTTAAATATATGCAAAAGAATTAAGATGAATGGCAAAAGCATCTAACAAAATAACTAAAAATCTTCAATTAAAATTAACTTAAATTAAACATTTGAAAGAAAGAAAGAAAGAAAGAAAGAAAGAAAAATATTCATAATTTCTATAACAGTATAAATAATACTAAAATAACACAGGTGAAATCCTTTTGATTACCACTAAATATTAATTCTAACTTCACGGCAGAATTAACGTATTGCAAATGGGGCCAAATTGTAAATACATTAAATACATTAAAATACTTCCCGTTCAAACAGTATGGCCACAAGATGTAAACATAGGCATTAACATGATTACATTGTGATATATCCCTTTTCTGTTTAGACAATTTTACAACTTTTTTGCCATGACAACCTAATGAGTGAACCTTGTACTGCTGCAAAAACAACAATTTATACTAGGGCTGTCGTGATTTGTCGATTTTATTCGACTATTCTATTTTTAAAAATCCTCGACTTCACTTTGCTCGCATCGTCTAACCGGCAAAATACCGGAAGTGGCTTTTAGTCTGTTTTCCAAGGCTGCATGATATATTAAACTCATTTAAAGATAATTAAGCATAATTGTGAATTCACAAACGCTACGATTTAATTAAATAATTATATGCGATGCAGTTCTAATACAGTATATGCGCTTTAATTATTTACATGCGTGTAGGTTAAGTACATGCGTCACACAGCGGCTCCGTTCTCAGTAGTTCCACAGGAACTGTTATCATTTACATGTGTGTGGAGCGTCTCAAACTCCATCTCTGCATGTTGCTGTGAGTTTGGGTTTATTATAACGTTCATCTGGGAACGCAACGTGCACCATTTCATCAGATTTGTAAGGTAAATAATTTATAAATCTACGCAAACTCAGGAGAATACATAGCGGTTTCAAAATAAAAGCTCAAACCCTCACTCTGAGTTTACTTGTTTTGATGTCCACATATTCTTTCAAATTACAGTGGCTATAGCATTTCTGTCCTAAATAAATGGCCAAATATTAAAGATTAACTTGACATTTGAATTAAATGGTGCATGGTTAATATTAAACAAGTATTAGATCGCACAGCAATGTGTAAAAACAATCATCAGGCCGTTGGCGTTTTTTTCCATTTCCATTTTTCTATACTCCATTTTAATGGTTAAATAAAATTGTATTAATCAAACAGCCTGTCTAATTAATTGAGTTTTACAGTTTTATCTTTACCAAATTCTGTTTTCCATTATTTT
>NW_015548521.1:498303-507542 GCF_001515605.1 Sinocyclocheilus anshuiensis
TAATTTTCTTCTTTTTTTTTTTTTTCAGAAATACTGCACATTTACATTTTTCTCCTAAATAAATTCTGGTAAATAATATTTCTGGTAAATACTCCTTTAAAATGTGTTTTTTGAATATAATTTTACTATTAGTAGACTAGAACACGTGGATATGTTGTCATTCTTACACTATAATACTGAACTTTGATTTCAGTGATTTGGACTATGAGATGGGCACTTGCTTCTTGCACTGTACTTTTTTAACTTTTGGATTTCATTTGGTTTAATGAAATATAGTTTAATAAAATATTCTTAAGTAAAATTGTTGATTTTTTTTGTGGGAAATTAATCGTTTAGATTAATCGATAAATTAGTCAATAGATTAATCAAAATAAAAATAGTCGTTAGTGGCAGCCCTAATTTATACTAATAATATTAGAGCTTTAATAAAATCAAAAGCATCACATTCTTGCCTTTAAACTCTCCAAAAACCACTCCCACTCATTTTCTATTGTAAATAACCTCACTTTTTGCCTTTTGAAGTCAATATTTTTTGCGCTAATCAAAATTCTGCCACATATGCTGTCGAATGAGTTTAACTTGCACTGAACCCGCAATATTGCTTTAACACAGAAAAGAATCCACAGTCTTCACTCTTCGTGTTGCTCACATGGCTCCGTAATGCGATTACACATTTAATTTTCCAAAATTGCTTGATGACCCCCATCTCCGATCTTTAACGGACGCTGTGGAGGGAAACGGAGTGAAGCAGGCGCAGCTGAGCAGTCTCTCAGGAGCATGTTTTCTCTCCTGGCTATCAAGAGCAAACAGGGTGTTCAGTCCCCACCGAGACCGCAGCTAATTGTAGATTTCAAACATGGTTGACTTCAGACATGCCCAGTGCTGAAACTCCAGGACATCACACCAGGGAATCCGCTGAGCGATATGACTGCTAAGGGTTTTGTCTTACAATAGAGGGAAGAATTATTTGTCTGTCTGTAACAGAATTATGCCTACTGAAAACACTGAGAGAAATGTTACATTCTCTCTGCGGCAGAGTTAGTTGTTTTTTTTCTCTCTCGATATTCAATTTCAAGTACATGACCCTGGACCACAAAACCAGTCATAAGGGTCAATTTTTTTAAAATCATCTGAAAGCTATAAATAAATAAGCTTTCCATTGATGTATGGTTTGTTAGGATAGGAGGACAATATTTGGCCGAGATACAACTATATGAAAATCTGGAATCTGAGGGTGCAAAAAAATCTAAATATTGAGAAAATCCTCTTTAAAGTTGTCCAAATGAAGTTCTTAGCAATGCATATTACTAATCAAAAATTAAGTTTTGATATATTTACGGTAGGAAATTTACAAAATATCTTTATGGAACATGATCTTTACTTAATATCCTAATGATTTTTGGCATAAAAGAAAAATCAATAATTTTGACCCAAATACACAAATACACCCCAGCGACTTAAGACTGCTTTTGTGCTCCAGGGTCACAATTTAGACTTGATGCATAGTTTTCACCCCTTACAGATAACAGCACTACAAATTGTCTGTTTGTCTGACACACTACACTTTTTCAGAAGCTTTTCACAATAACACATCATACTGCAGTACTTTTGGATCTACAGTATATGAATTTGCTAATGTATGTTGCCTTTGCAATGTTTCACAGGGACCTCTACCAAGTACAGTGAGTGTATCTGAAATAGTGCTGGGCGGTATACCGGTTCATACCGAATACCGGTGTTTATTTTTGTTATGATATGAATTTTTTAAATACCGCTATACGTATGTCGCTTAAACAACGTTCGGAACGCAACACTGTTTGAAAGGGGTCCCTTTTCACTGTTGCACTGTGGTGAGGGAACAGCTGTATGTGTTACTAAGCGTGAAAGTTCCGAAACTGAAGCTGTAGAACTAATAGAACGGTAGCCAATCACAGACTCAGCTGTTGATTTCTGGAAAGCAATGGCCAATCAGAGGTGATTGAGTTAGAACTACTCACTGCAGTGCTGAAATTGCGTGCTCTCGAATCCTCTCATTTTAACACACGAAGTGTAGACACTGTGAACGATTCATTGTGCATATATTTAATGTGTTATAATAGAGCTTTATGAGATCGTGATTAACTGAGATGTCAGCTTTTAGTGATAATAAAGGAAGCGCGCTGCTCGCATTCTGCCATGCCAAACCATGCACACAGCAGCCCATGCTTGCTTTTCGGTTAAAAATAACAGTGGCTTGTGAGCGGGAGCGGGCGGGCGCGGGACAGAATCTCGCGGGAGCTGGAAAAATCCGTCCCGCGCAGGTCTCTACCGCCCAGCACTAATCTGAAATACATTTATTTCATGCCAAGTATACTAAAAATAAATGTACATATATTTGTAATGTGTTAAAGTCTTAAGGCTGTATACCCTAACTCTAGTGAAAAATAAATATACTAAAATATATTTGATAGGGATGCACGATATATGTTAATTTTAATGTTATCGTTATTGAACTGATATATTAAAGCCGATAAATAATGCATTATTTCCTGCAGACACACTTCAGATGCGCACTGTTCGCCATGATGGTTTTTAATTGCTTGAAATATTATTGGAATCACTTTGAAAAGGAAAATACAGTGAAGTGCAACATGTGCAGGAAAAGTCTGTCATAATATAATAAGAACATTACTGTTAAATAATGGAATCTTTGTGTGCCCGTGTTTAAGCGCATTGTTACGGGAAGAGCGCATTCACAACGGAGCTGCACCTTCATGACAAGCGCAGTTATTTTCGCTTGTGCATTTGCAGTCTTTTGTGCAATTGTACGTTGTAATATTGTGTTTATTTTATGCATATAGGTCTGATTTATCACAAATTGAAAGCGTTTGGTTAAGCTAATAGAGCGCAGTTTACCTGAGATCATCTTTAGCTCAGCGCATGTAGCTCCAACAGCAGCGCATATATAACATTATAACGAGAACACTAATATAATAAAACGTTGTGAATTCTTTGGCTTAATTTGTCGTGTTTCAGCGCGTTGTTGCGGGAAGAGCGCATCCACAACAGAAGTTACACATTCTGGTTAGCACGTAACTTACTTCGAGTTCACTTGTGCATTTGCATCTTTTTGTACATATATAAGTTGTAACATTATGTTTATATTGTATAAATATCTGATTAATCTCATATCTGATTAATCGAATATATTATGCGTTTCCTTGAGTTAAATAAGCTGCCAGCAAAGCGCTTCAGTTTACCGGTGTTCATTCAGCTCTTCAGCTTCAGCGCACGCAGCGTGAACAGCAGTGCACAACCTTAATAACTAGTATAACTGGGAATGTCATATGCGTAACATTATGAAGAGAATATTACCGTAATAAAAGTTGTGAACTCTTTGGGTTTATTTGCCGTGTTTCAGCTCGTTGTTACGGGAAGAACAGCACGTCGAGTTACACATCTGACTAGCGCGTAACTTAGTTCAAGATCACTTGTGCATTTGATAGGTCTGATTTATCACATATAGAATGCGTTTGTCTAATAGAGAGCTTCAGTTTACCGATGATCATCTTTAGCTCAGCGCACGCAGCTCAAACAGCAGCGCATATATAACATTATAATGAGAACACTATTATAATAAAACGTTGTGAATTCTTTGGTTTAATTTGTCGTGTTTTCAGCGCGTTGTTGCGGGAAGAGCGCATCCACAACAGAAGTTACACATTCTGGTTAGCACGTAACTTACTTCGAGTTCACTTGTGCATTTGCATCTTTTTGTACATATATAAGTTGTAACATTATGTTTATATTGTATAAATATCTGATTAATCTCATATCTGATTAATCGAATATATTATGCGTTTCCTTGAGTTAAATAAGCTGCCAGCAAAGCGCTTCAGTTTACCGGTGTTCATTCAGCTCTTCAGCTTCAGCGCACGCAGCGTGAACAGCAGTGCACAACCTTAATAACTAGTATAACTGGGAATGTCATATGCGTAACATTATGAAGAGAATATTACCGTAATAAAAGTTGTGAACTCTTTGGGTTTATTTGCCGTGTTTCAGCTCGTTGTTACGGGAAGAACAGCACGTCGAGTTACACATCTGACTAGCGCGTAACTTAGTTCAAGATCACTTGTGCATTTGTGTCTTTTTGTGCACTTGTAAGTTATAATATTATGTTTATGTTGTATAAATATCTGATTCTCATATAGCATAATTAACCCACTAACAAAGCGCTTCAGTTTACCGGTGTTCATTCAGCTCTTCAGCAACAGCGCATGCAGCTTAAACAGAAATGCTGCCATTTGAAACAATGGTATTAATTTAAGGTACTTCTTTTTCAAAATCATTGATATATTATTAATACTAACCAACCTAATTTTATCTTATTATTTTCATCAACAATATGGTTTAATTAAAATAATTTCATTATTGTCTGTGCGAAGTCTATTCCGTTTAATTTATCCATGGCACATGATTTTAGATTTTTTTTACACGCAAGTAATGTTGTCTAGAGACTTGTTTGCATTATTTTATTTATTTGTAAGGCTGCTTTATGTTTGATTTATGTTGAAGTGTTTAATAGCTTTTAATGGTGAGGCTATTTTTGTAATCAGGCTCTCAAAAATTATATTAAAATTTGGATTTAGATTTATCGGGCAACATATCGGTTATCGGCTTTCATATATAAAGAATTATCGGTATCGGCGAAAATTTTCATATCGGTGCATACCTAGTATTTGAAACATTTATTTCATGCTAGGTATACTACAAATACATTTACATATTTATGTACTTAATAAAAATACCCTGCAACTGTACTTTTGGTATATTAACCTGGTATACTTAAAGTCTGCTAAATTGGAACAACTCATTTTGTGTTTAATGCACTTTAATTGTGCAGAAGTAATGCTGAAGTCCAACTAAAGATATTTGATCGTGCAAAAGTGGAACTATTGCAAGTACACTTCAAAAAAAGTACACTTGAAAAAATCTTACATTTGAAGACCGATATTATTCAAAGATTATATAATCCTCATCAATAGTGACATTAAAACACATTTTAAGCTTAATATTAAGAAATGTGCATTGTGCACAAGTAGTGCTCGAAATAAAGTATAATTTTTATATTAGTAAGTCTTGAGCAATATGAGAAATATGTTAACAGATTTCAACTATACTTAGTATGTCTAATGTAATAATCATACCAACAAAATCTATAATCGTTGCATCCCTAATTCTGAACATTACATTATGTCTACGTAATACATCAAACTCTTTTAAAACCATTAGTGGGTTCATAAATTAATGAAAGAGAGCACATTTGTTTTCTCTCAAAGGAGGACATTTCAAACCATGAAAGAGCAAAACAAGAAGAACAAATCACAAACACATCTCAGGGCTCCAGTCTCATTCTTCCCACTGGTCTCTCTTTTGCGACTAACTTTCTCAGTTGGTCGCACGAGCACATGATTTGGTCGCAATATTTTATTTTATTTTGCGCTACAACATGGGATTAATCAATGCATGCTTTTATCATAGTTTATAGTTATATGGAAACGAAAGTGGTTAACATTCAACCTGTTCTTTTTCATCAGTAGTATTATTTGTGATTTGAATTTTGTGAACGGGAGTTCCTCGTTTGCCGTGTTATTCGCGATCTTGTAACGTATTAACAAAAACGAATAAGATGAGGCATAGCATACACCACATGCTGTATTATATACCGACTAATAAATTACAGAACGTTTAGCAAACCCTGAGGAATCAAATCATTCCCCATATGAATACCAACATGTTCACCTTCTCTGGTTTAAGAAGCGGTCTTTTACTTTAGCTTGAAAACCATCCATCGTTTCCTCAATATTTGCATCATTTTTGCTGCGCGCAGCTTCGCGCTCGTGCTGACACGGTGAGTATAAACCAGGCTCTACACTCGAAGCGCTGATCAGTTCAAACGAGTAGCGCGGTTTCGTTATGCTTTCAGTTTCGTTTGCCGTTTGATGTTTCTCATATGCAACAGAAATGGCAGAGCTTATGAGTTAAACAATGCGGTGGTCGCGCCAGTGCGACCGCTCACAAAATTTAGTCGCACAGGCAGAAAAAATGGTCGCAGTCTGGAGCCCTGCATATGACCTGCAGTGTCTTGAGAATCCTTATATTATACATGGAGAATACACACCTCCTTAGGACCACGTTGTAGAATGGGATACACAGATCAGAGCTGGGCGGCAGAATCTTTGTCAACTGGATCTTGATGTCAATCTCTTGATTGTCAGTTTTTCTCTCAGCTTTAAGATGAACAACCTGTTACACAGAAAAGCCAAAGTAAGCTTGGGTAATTAGTAGGGATGTAATGGTTCGGTGCGTACCTTGGTTTTGATGTCACGTTTGGTGTAGTTTCGGCACAGCGGGGGGAAAAACTAAACATAAAATTGCTTCTTTTTTTTTTTTATTAAACTGTGGTTTACGGAACAAATTGCCCTTTCTTTAAAATAATTTAATTATAATACATTTTCTTAGGGACAGAAATCTACCTCAGCTTATGCTCTAAACCAGTGGTTCTCAACTGGTTTGGCCTTGGGACCCACGTTTTATTGTTATATTATATTATATTTATTATATTATATTGTTATATATAAAATTTGTTAAAACAAAAACAAAGCAAATTTATTTCCCAAAAATTAAGACTGTTAAGAATATGACTAATACTGAATAAACAGCCTACAGTCGTGGTCAGAATTATTGGCACCCTTGGTAAATATGATCAAAGAAGGTGAAAATAAATCTGCATTGTTAATCATTTTGATCTTTTATTTAAAAAATTTCACAAATATCTAACCTTTCATTGAACTAAAACAACTGAAAATGGGGGAAAATCTCATTATGAAAAATGTTTTTCTCAAATACACGTTGGACACAATTATTGGCACCCCTAGAAATTCTTATGAGTAAAATATCTGTGAAGTATATTTCCATTCATATTTACAAATTTGAGCATACCAGGGTGATTATGAACATGAAATTATCCAGCCATGGCTTCCTGTTTCACATAAATATAAATAGGAGGGAAAACAAAGGCCAAATTCCCTTAATCATACATCACAATGAGACAAACCAAAGAATATATTTCTGATGTGCAGCAAAAGATAATTGAGCTTCACAAATTAGAAAGTGACTTTAAGAAAAGAGCTAGAGCAGTGAAAATTCCCATTTCCACCATCAGGGCAATAATTAAGAATTTCCAATCAACAGAAAATGTTACAAATCTGCCTGGAAGAGGACGTGTGTCTATCTGTTAAACAGTCCCAAACTTGTTTTTGTTAATACAATTAAGTTGGGCCACCATAGTCATTTAAACATACAAAATGACACAAAGTGAAAACAACATGGCATTTTTAGGTTATGGAAACAACAGTTACCATCGTGAATATACACTAACATGAACTGTTAATGAAACGTGGAAACTGCTCCTGAATAGAATGAATATCATCATACCTTCATGCAAATCCTTCCCAGCTAACACACGCAGTACCTGTTATGTGATTTATCAGCAGGCTACTGTACTTTTATTTTACGTGTTGCATGCTCGTAGTTTCTGCGCTTTAGTGAAGTGATATGCAGTGTGCCGCCACATTTGCGTGTGCTATTGAAGAGTGCGCATTATAACATCTGGCAGGACAGGATAGGTCTTTTTTCTGAGGTGAGAGACTCAGAAAATAACGATAGAATAATGACATTAAGCCTGTCAACATCTGACCGCAGATACTGAATCGGGACAGCGCATTTTTCTCAGGCACTCTTTACTTAAACTGTATCTGACAGAAGTGTCAACAGCTTTCATGCACATCTTTTAAAATAAAAGTCTCGCATCAGAAAAACATTTAGAATGCCATTTTTTGTTGTTGATGTCGTTTCTTTGGCTGTACACTCCGTGACCCACCCAGAACGGTCTCTCGACCCCCACCAGTTGAGAAACACTGCTCTAAACTATAGGGAGCCCTTTTACAATTAAAAACAGAGCCTAAACTTAAATTCAATTACTATTTATTTTTAAATATAATAAATCAACACTCAATTAAAAAAATATATATATATATGCAATGTAATTTGCATATATGCAGTTGCACAATGTAAATTGCACAATGCAGTTTTTAAATTAACTTCTAAATGATAAAAATTATATTTGTTGCTGAAATATATTCAATTACACAGTGGCTGTCATAACTTGTTTCATAACAGATTTATTTAAACATGCATTAAATAATTAAGACATCACTAACTGGTAAAATAAAATATAATGAGTATATAGTCTAATATTTCACGAAATGCTCTTCCCTAGACTTAATTTCTCTAGTGAACTAACGAGCTGTGGACACCGATGACTTGCCTGAGGTCAATGAAATGCTACGTGACATTTTGTTTACAAGCTGTTTTATTGACGTCTTTCCGCGGTTGATTGAGCGATCACGTGAGGCATGAGATGTTCATTTCTAGGGGTGCTCCACATGAATTGTCACTTGCACAATCGAGGCAGTGTCTTATCGTCACTAAAGTTTATAAAATGCATTTCTTTTTCATTCTTGCCAGTGTTTAACCAGTGTTCTCCCGGAGACCGTGCGCTCGTGCACACTCGCAGCGCACACACATAACGCCAGGTTCACACATACTCCGTTTGCAGTGTGTATTTTTTTCCTTGCTCATGTTAACGGATTAAAGCGTTCATACTGCACACGGTTGTGGTCCAGGAGAGGAGCTGTGACAGCGCATTTTTTGCGTTAAATATGAACATGGATTGACAGAAAATTTAGTAATAACACCAATAAAATGCATATATTAAATTAAAGTCTACTGTGTTTCACAGTCAACAGTCACAGGCTTTTTGTCTAGGTTTAAAGGAAAAGAACACTTTCAGATAAACGAGGCAATAATAGATGGCACTCGTGGAGGTAGGAAAACAAAAACAGCCACGGATCAGTAGCGGACTCCTGTGTGAAAGCATGCTCAGTCTGTGCTGCTTCTGCACCACACATGGACTGCATGCGCACTGCAAAAGGAGTATGTGTGAACCTGGCGTACAGCTCACAAAATCAGGCTTGTGCTGTGTGTAAGCTATTGTGCAACAACTGCACGATTGTAAAAATAAAAATGCACTGCATGATCAAACATTTAGGTGAGATAAATATATATTTTTAAAAAATGTCTAAAAAATGCCCCCTCCACCCCTCAAATTAAAAAATCCCCTCTTACAAGAGTCA
>NW_015548521.1:513532-513789 GCF_001515605.1 Sinocyclocheilus anshuiensis
GGTACACTAAAAGAGGAATCCCCCCCCCCCATTTTCAAAAATGAAATTCAGGCCCTGAATAGGGATGTAACAGTATGAAAATCACAATTATAATGACCAAAATTATCACCATTATCAGTATTATCCCTGTATTGTTAAAATGTGCTGGAGATGTTCAAAAAGTACCGACACATAACTCACTTCACCAAGTTTTATATTTAAAAATCAACAAACAACAAATAAAATGACTTTTTGTTTGCATAATCACTAAAACAATA
>NW_015548521.1:513873-516929 GCF_001515605.1 Sinocyclocheilus anshuiensis
GTTTTCATCAACCAGTCAAAATTTACAGCAGGGCATGCAAATTCTGTCCGTTTTTGGCCAGACAGAAACTGCACACAGGCTGAATGTAAATATAAGTCTCTGTAAATCCACTCGCTGACAGCAGGTGGCGCTTATGGAAAAGCAGAATTACAGCTGTTTCTCGTAACCTCAAAGCAGTATTGCTGATTAAGAAAACTTCCTTTAGGTATTACATTGAGCGAAGATGAAAACAAAATGCCATCGAATCGTTTCTGAAGACAGTCAGAACCTTCAGAGGTACATTCATATAATTAATTAATTAATCTATTCATTTGTATAATTCCCTTGGCACTCTTTTAAAACCTCCCAGCTTCTCCAAAACTACTCTGCGTGCTGTGCGCACGTGAGACTGTCACTTAAAACTGTGCTTTATGCTGGATAGTATTAATTCATCCTCAATTGTTCAAATCGCGGTAATCAAATATGGTTATTAGGGATGCACCGATACCACTTTTTCCAGTACTCGCCCGATACCGATACTTTTATTTTTGGTACTTGCCGATACTTACATTGAGCGAAGATGAAAACAAAATGCCATCGAATCGTTTCTGAAGACAGTCAGAACCTTCAGAGGTACATTCATATAATTAATTCATTAATATATTCATTTGTATAATTCTTTTAAAACCTCTCAGCTTTTCCGCCCTGTTTTCACTCAAAACGAAACTACTCTGCATGCTGTGCGCACGTGAGACTGTGAAAACGGTGCTTTATGCTGGACAGTATTTATTTATCGCGAGTTGTTCAAATCACGGTAATCTAATACGGTTTTAATTATAATTAAAACATGAAACGGTAATACTAACCGTGGGGAATTTTATCATGATTTATCGTCAAACTGGTAATCGTTACATCCCTAGCCCTGAATAAATTGGAGTATTACTATAAATAATTCTACATGATAAAAAGAAGGAACGGTATCGGTGATCGGATCGGCAGATACTGCTTTCTGGGATCGACGATCAGTGATCGGCCTCAAAAATCCTGATCGGAGCACCCCTATTTATTTCACATTAAACCTAATAGAAAAGAGGAAGGGATGATCACGGTGACGTTTGAATGGAGCGATCTGTCACGCCACAGCAGAGAGCATCAAAACGGCATTTATTGTTTGAATTTCCTGAAAAAAACTGACATAATTTGAAAGATTAGACTTTCAATGAAGTTCCACTCATGCAGTGGTTAATACAATGCTGTATTTGTTCGCAGTACCGCAGGTACGAATATGTGAACCATTACACCCCTAGTAATTACGTGCATTTAAAGTGAAAAAACAAACAAACATCTAACATGCACACAAACCTCTTCAAGACGTTTTGGCAGATAGAGGATGGATCCGTCAAAAGCCACTACCTCTCCTGTAGTAGGCCGATGCTCCTTCATCATACCAAAGCGCATACCGAGAGACTCAACGTTCGGCCTGAAATTCAACAACTGCCATTAATCAGGTTTTCTCTAAAAAAAGATGCAGCTAATCGTAATTATTCAATCAATACTGGTTACTACTGTATATAAGGCATGATCTACTTTAGTTTGACAGGCAGAGGCATGTTCCCATTAAATAATGCATACGAAAGTGCACTAACACTAATTTGTCTTCATACTTTGCAGGCCATTATTGATCATCTTGAACAATCAATATTAGACAGCATTAGCACTGAACAATGCATGAGGTAATGTCTGAAGTTTATGCTTGTTTCCATTCTTCCATCTTCTCAACTCTTGCACGCTCTACTATAATTCTATTTTATCTACTCGTTTTCTTTTTTATTTAGAAAAAGAAAAAGAAAAAACACTTGACCCTCTTAACACTTGCACTCTCTATTTCTATTCTAACTACTTGTTTTCTTTCAAAAGAAAAACAAAAAAGAGCCTAACACTTGCATTCTCTATTCTTTTGACTTGTTTAAAAAATCATAAGTGCCCTACTGTAACCGTGATGTTAACTTGTTTAAAATAATCTAGCACAATAAAAACACATCTGGTCATACAGTATACAGTAAATTCAATACAGCAGCCACCAAAGACTTAAAAACTATATTTTTAAACTATATTTTGGCAAATGTGCCCAAATCCGATTTTTTTGCTCACACGTGACTCGGATCTGTTTTTGTCATGACAGTGTGAACAGCACAAACCGCATGGAATCTGATCTTTTCAATTCCGATTTGTGCCACTTCCATATGTGGTACTAAATCCGATCCATGTCAGATGTTTTGCAATGTGACCGCAGTGTGAACAGTCATGTCGGATTTCATGCGACTTTTACGTCACTCTAGATCGACATTCGTCATAATTCCGCACTGACGGGAGACACTTCAGAGATTTTTTACATACCCAAAGTTATCAAGACGGTAGCGAAAGGTAATCAGTGGAAGTGTAATGTGTCAGAACTCATAAGAATTACAGTGACAACCAGTGTTAATTTCGTCGACGAATAATTTTCGTCAACGACATTTTTTTCATCGATGAAAACGAGAACTGGCGGGACATAAGCTAACATACACTTGCTGCACATCGCATAAAACGTTCAAAAATTTCAATATGTGGGAGTAAGAGAAGAGCAGACATTTAGATAAATCTGACGACGCAAGAGAGAACTCAATTCTGTCCAGTTTTTTGAGCGCAGACACTGAAGCATACACACACAGATAGCGCATCTCACAGCGCGCGAGTACTCTCTCGAGTCGCATGAACGGAGAATTACACACAAAATGATGTTGAATTGTCCGTTTTGACGAGTATTCACGGTAACAGTTGATTACGTCTTAAGTGAACGTAAACAGCAGGGAGAACATGTATCAGTACATTGCATCCAGTGCAGCTGTGCATTTGGATTTAAAGGGACAGCAGCCTAATTTAGTTGCTATTGTCCAAGTCATTGATGTTAATCAAGCAACAACAGAAAGACAGAAAATCACACACTGCTCTTGACTGAAAACTTTAGTAGCCCTAAAGATTAATCTAAATTTATTTATAGAAATAAATATGTCTGCTTGAAAGAATGAAGAATATGG
>NW_015548521.1:518591-558998 GCF_001515605.1 Sinocyclocheilus anshuiensis
AGAAAGACAGAAAATCACGCACTGCTCTTGACTGAAAAACTTTAGTAGCCCTAAAGATTAATCTAAATTTATTTATAGAAATAAATATGTCTGCTTGAAAGAATGAAGAATATGGTAAACAAGTTGCTATAAAGAATGCATAATTAGCCTATATAACCATTGGTATTTCATTAAAAAGAAGACCATGTTCTTGTTCTTTATGAGAAGTGGTTTTATTTAATTTTAACTTAAAGGCATGTTGTGTGTCACAGCAGTTAAATTGGTGTCTATCATGATAAAACCTTAATATCAAAACTATTATGAGTTTGGAAATTTTAGAGAAATGCTTAATAAATGTACTGTAACTAAACACATTAGATTTTAGCCGACTAAATTTACTGCAGATTTAGTTTACTAAAATCTTATGATATTTAGTCGACTAAAACTAGACGAAAACTAAAAACAATTCAGATGACTAAAATATGACTAAAACTAAATGGCATTTTAGTCAAAAAACTATGACTGAAACTAAATCTAAATTTGCTGTCAAAATTAACACTGGTGTATATTAACAATTAATGTATATAATTAAAGTCTTAATATCTTATGCAGTGTTGCTACAAGTAAATTGATCTAAAATTCAAGGATTTTTGATATTTTAAAATCACATCCTTGTCTTTATTTTTCATATTGCCTGCACGTAATTTCGCCGGATTCAGCAGCAGATTACACTACAAATAAACGCATAATCGCTTACTTTATGCCCTCCGTGTTTACTTCCGTACGAAAATTTTGCCAAATCCAGTTTCCCCGCAGAATCAGGCTACTTTTCCCACTGTTGCCGCGGGATGTTTTTCAACGTCGTGGGACGACGCGACCCCACTAATGCGATGTTTATCCCCCTGAACATGGTTGTGCTAGTTTTGGACTAGTTTTGTGAAGCAATTGTGCGGATTTTGTTGTGTAAACCTGGAAACCCTGTTCGTATTGTTCTTTTGCGCATGCGGGTCAGTTCAGAACCATGATCTGTTCACACTGTAAAACTGATATTGGCCACATTTAAAACAACAATGTGAACCGCTACACAAAAAAATCGGATCTGATAAAAAAAATCGGAATTGAGCACTAAGGCTCGCAGTGTGAACGTAGCCTTTGACTCACGTAAAAGTAACATGGTACTGAAACACAGCTTCATTTTTGCAACAGATGGGGATGTAGTTTGACCCGATGGATACGGGACAGCCTTTTGTTCCCATTTTCTGCAGAGGCTCCCTGTAGAAACACATTGTAGAAGAGAAACATTAGTCTGTACCAACTTGTTGGATTGATTCGTTGCTAAGCACAGCACCAATGGAACAAATCATTTGCAAATTAGGCAGAATTGGGTCATAACTCAGCTACAATGTATATTATGTACACACAGTTAAAAAGTTGGGGGTCAGTAAGTCTCGTGTTAATAAAGGATGCATTTATTTAATCAAAGATATTGTGAAATATTATTATAATAACTGCTTTTTAGTTTAACATATTTTAAAATGTAATTTATTCCTGTGATGAATTTTCAGCATCATTACTCCAGTCTTCAGTGTCACATGATCCTTCATACTAATCATACTAATATGCTGATTTGCTGCTCTAGAAACATTTCTGATTATTATCAATGTTGAAAACAGTTGTGCTGCTTAATATGTTTGTGGAAACTGGGCTACATTTTTTCAGGATTTTTTAATGTACACATGGTTAAAAAAAAACTGCATTTGAAATAGAAATATTTTGTAACATTAAAGATGTCTTTACTGTAATTTCTGATCAATTTAATGTGTCCTTGTGGAGTATGAATTTCTTAAAAACCTGCTTGAAATGATAAAAAAAAAAAAAAATTACAAACAGGACAAGAAATGACTGAAAGAGAACTCATACTTCACTTTCTCAATTTTCACTTCAACTTTTGGGGGTGTTCCTGGAGGAACTGGGGCTTCTTCAGAGACGGAGGCGGCAGACTGCAAGGAGAACGGGGCAGCAACGGGAGAAACGGGACCCGACGGGCCAATCGGTCTACGGCCTACACTCATATGGGGCAACGCAGCTCTGCCAACACCAACAAATCCTCTGCCCAGGACACTGCAACCACACAAAGCAAAACTCATTCTGATGCAGTCTGATTCAGTCCCTAATCTCACCCAAAAATGAAAAAGATCTTTTCAATTGTGAAGCAAAATAAGTTCCAAAAACACAATGACAGGCCCATAAAATGATCATACAGGCGACTCATATGACTTCTTAAAGGGGTCATATGATGCGATTTCAATTTTTCCTTTCTCTTTGGAGTGTTACAAGCTGTTGGTGCATAAAGAAGATCTTCACTCAAGCCCTCCGTCCTCTGCTCATTCTAGGCCACCGTGTGTGACGCTGTGTTTCATTGTGAAAGCGAAACTACTTTAATGAATCCAGAAATAAATAAAACAAAAGGGAATTTGGAATAAAACAAATTTGTCGGTTTTTTTAGTATTGACATTAATATTGCTATCTGACAGTGTGTGCCAAATATATCAAATGGGAACAGCTGCTGATTGGCACATATTGGTTCAGACAGTTGATTAATCCCAGAACCGGTGCATTTAGGGACATAAGAAACACTGTGACAATGAGCCATAGGTTGTTATAGTGCTGGAAAGGCTGAAAGTGAAATCTTAAAATGTCATGTTTGTGTTGAGAAAATATATATTTTAAGCCAGTCAGGTCAAGTGCAGCCCCAAAAAGCAGAGGCTTCCCAAGAGTTGTGCGGAAAGGTCACAGAAAGGTCACTGTTTCAGACGCCAAGGACTATTTCAAACACTATTCAAGTCCTTACAAAGAAAAAAAGCTCTTAAATAGAAGATTAATGGGCTTAAGTTCATCATTTGTATTTACATTGCAGATTAAGTTTGTTTTCATTATTAGCTACTTGACCTTCCTGCTGTCTTCAGCAGTAAATTGCACGTCTAATTGGTGACTATTCAACTTTGTTGGTGTTGCCAAGGATACAAAAATGATGGCGCACAATTTAATGCCCACTCCAATCAACCTAGCGCTGACATGAATAATAAAACCGGTATGAGTTTGATTAAATGCAGTACACAGCAGGGTTGACTAAGACGTGTTGTATTTATAATGGTATAATAGTATAGGCCCTGCTCCTTATGCCAATATGCAACTTTTTAAAAACCAAATGTTGCATCTCAACCTGAATGAATACGCAAACATGTTGGCATTAAATGTTCACCACCTTTCAATGGTTTGGGGTTGGTCAGGGTTATTTTTATGTTTTTCCCAAAAAAAAACAAGGCTACATTTATTTGATCTAAAACCACAGTAAAACTGTAATATTTTGAAATATTAATACAACGTAAAATAACTTTTATTATCTGACTATATTTTAAAACAATTTATTCCTGTGATGACAAAGCTGTATTTTCAGCATCATTACTCCAGTCTTCAGTGTCACATGACAAATCGAAAATCATTTTGTAGAAACCGTGATACATTGTGTAGAACTCCTTGAATAGAAAGTTCAAAAGAACAGTATTTATATGAAAAATAAATATTTTGAAACATTATATTTTAGGGCTGGGTAAAAAATATCGATATCTCGATATTAATCGATTATAATTTTTACGAAACGATATTGATTGTTAAATCCCAAGAATCGATTAGTCCTGTTTTCAGTTAATGGACGGAACGTTGAAGGGCACCTCCCATCCAATATATCGCAATAAGCATTGTGCTTTGGTACTTTTAATATGAAACAAAGTCTCAGATTTCAAATTCTGTCCGTTGTATTGCAGTATTTAAACAATAAATGCCATTTTGGCGCTGTTTAATGTGGAGTGACAGATCGCTGTAGCGCCTCGATCATCAGATGCAGCAGCGCGAGGCGCACGTGAACTAATCATCTCCTCCACATTAATACAAGTTTCAGCACAAAATAAACATGACTAAACATCCGAAGGTAAATTAAAAGAAAGAGTACAACTTTACAATCCGTATCCTGTCTCATGTAATCGCTCAATAAGTGTTTCAGCCGCACAAAGACGTCAATATAACGGCTTCTAAACAATGTCACGTAACGTCACATTTACCTCAGAAACAAACATACTTGGTGACCATAAACTCATTAATCAGCTGGAAAAATAAACTGTAGAGAGAGGCATTTTACTAAATATATGCACCATACAACATATTCATTATCAATTTTACTGTTCTTCAATGTTTAATTTATGTTTGAATAAATCCATCAAGTTTTTATGCCAGCCACCATTGTTTATATTTAAAAAAAATAATAATAAAAAAAAACCGAATTGAAGTAGAAATATTATTATGTAATTTTAACTTTATTATTTTAAAAACTTCATTAAGTGTAATTTTAACAAATCAGTCAATTTTAACCGTCAATATTACAGTAATGTATTACCAACTGACTCTCATGTATATTTTACAGCATTAGTTGAGATCTTTTTTCTTGAGAAAATTTGGCATGTACTGTACCTGATATATATCAAAAATAATCGATACTGAATCAAATCGGCAATGGAATCGCAAGCTTGTGAATGAGAATCGAATCGAATCGTGACATTTTGTCAATTTATCCTTGCTGAATAGAATAATAATTTCATTCAAAACAATAATAAAAATACAGAGAGAATATATAATACATTTTTTTTTAAATTATAATAACGAAAAATGTGGTGCCAATCTCTTTTGTCCTTTTTGGAGTTGTGGCTGTGAGTAAATGATGACTGGACTTCAATTTTTGGGTGAATTTGAAGTCAATTCCTGAAAATCTAAAGATGCATACATGCACAATGAAGCAAAAATAAAGCTTTTCACTTTTTCCTTTCACATACCAACAGGTGTAGCTCCTCTGCCCCACGTCTTTCCCGGTTCAATGCCCAGGCCCCTGAACATGGACACCAGCGATGACCCCGGCCCAGGAGCCTCAACCTAAAAGAAAGCCAAGCCTGAGACTTTTCCATAAATCTATTGCTAAATCAAATGTGTTAATCTGGAACTTGTATAACAATAAACACTTATTTCCTCAAATTTGGTGAGACTAATTAAATGCATTTAATTGAATTCACTAATTTAATGAAGTAAATATATGTGCTGCATGTTTCAGACTGAAGCATGGCACTGTGTTCTTTTACGCAAGCAGCTCATTATCTGCTGGTGTTTGCAGCACCTAAGAGCAGCTTGGTTCACAGATGTTGTGAATGGAGTAATAATAGTCTTCAATAGAGTAACAGAAACAGCTTAAATGACCATGTTTTTCAGCTTGAATTAATGTGTTTGCATAGCAGAAGTGACTGAATTCATTTTATGATGCTGCACAAAAATTCAGCAAACAGTTTGTTTGTTTTAAAAGTTAGTTGGCTTAAAATTAAAATAATAATAATAATAATACAGCCATACAAATTAATATTGTAATTGTACAGTTGTAATGCAAAGTAGTGCTGGGCGGTATACCGGTTCATACCGAATACCGGTTTTTATTTTTGTTATGAAAAGTATAACTTAAGTTGTTTAACTTTCATTTGATTAAAAGATTGTTTTATGCCAGAAACTTTCATAGGGCTATTGTAAAAACACATTTTAATAAATTAGGTTGTTTTTATGCATTCAAATAATTAGACATAATTAAATTAAACACAGAATTTGGTAACAATAAAACAAAATGTGAGAAAAAAAATAAAACATTTCATAGGGCCCTAAAAATTTAATTTTTGTTAAACTTTTAATAAACTGATGTTAAATGGTTTCATGTTTTAATTAATTAGGCATGCTTTTTGATTAATAACATTTAATTTAAGCATTAAAAGGAATCAAGAATCAGTGGAATCAATGGAATCTTGAAAAATTAAAATGGAAAAAACGGAATTTGGGGAAAAAATAAAACAGATTTCATAGGACCCTAATTATAGGCTGGTTGTTTAAACACACATCAGTGTTCAAACACCACGTAAAAGTGAATTTTGCACAATAGCTCCCCTTTAAATCACAATTTCATTTTTTTTTTTTTTTTACCTGGGCGATCGCTGGAGCCACCTCTGTTTGCAGCTCAGGCATCTTTTCCTGTACATCTGATTTTTTAATGTCCAGTGTAGGCACTGGTCCCACAGCAGCCCCTCTCCCTATCCCAACACTGGGCTCTGGAGCGGGCAGCAAAAAACCTCGGGCTCTTCCAAAACCTCCCTCGTCTGTCGGTAATCGCACTCCTCTAGGAATGCCCACCAGAGGCTCGCTTACAGACGGAGTTATGCCTCTCCCAAACCGCACAGGCATTTCTCCAGGTCCGCCTAAGGCTCTACCTCGTCCAGGAAGAGGTTCATCTTTAGGCAGAACCAGACCTCTGGCTCGCCCCAATGGGGGCTGGTCAGGCAATTGACCCTGATCTTCTGCTGACTGCATCCATGGCATGCGGGTGACCCCTGGGGGCCCCGGAAAGGGGGGTCGCTTTGGATCCATTTCTTCCTTTGCTGCACTTCAATGCAACTGACAAAAACAAAGCACAATGAAGGTTCTCTTGACATGTCTATCTACAACACTGTCAAAGCACTGCAGAAGCTTTAAGGCAATAAATCATAATAGTATATCTCACTGCGCTTTTTCTTAGCACGCTTCCAAGAGGCCCCAAGAGTCACTGTGCAAGACTTCTAGAAAATATGCGCACTGAAGCACAAAAAAACTGAAATGCCCAAAAATGTCATGTTAATTGCTGTAATCGAGGCTAATGTCATTTTTGCAGACATTCAAAATCTTTATCTCAGTCGACATGCGCACGTGCCTGCCTGACAAGCGTCTAAAACTACAGCTGAGATTATTTCACTTTTTAATTTCGATTTGCAAATTAAAATTAAATGACATTTTTTGTTTGGCTAGGGGAATATAACATTACCGACGTGCATTTAGTACTTTTTTGGCCATTGAATGTCGAAACTGGACAGCGCGCGAAGTCCATTCAAACTGATTATTCGACAGAATGACGCACGCAGTAATAAAAAGCAATTCTATTCGATTATTTTAGAAACAAATGAGGTTGACGCATGCATAAAACCGTAAAAAGGGTATAAAGTAGGCTAACTGTACCTGCAAATGTAGTCGACACTTCTCCAACAACCGGGTGGACTGAATCGAACAATTACTGATTCAGTGTTGTCCGATTCGTGATTCTTTTCAATGATTCAGTTAAACCAATTCATGACTCATTCGTAAGTAAAAGGAAAGTTTGGGAACACTTTTGAACTTGTAACTCAAATAAATTGGTCAATGTTTTTAACATGTTTGTGCATTTAGTTTTTTTTTTTGATAGGCTAACATTAGTTATCAGTCCATTCAGTCCACCAAAATCAGTCCATTCTTTGTTAATATTTTATTTGATGTTCTCTGTAGACAGCAATGAGGCGTATTAAAATAAAGACTAGCAAAAATGATGTCTATTAAACAGTCAATCTTTAGCTTTTCTTATACATCTGATATATAAATGTGGACAAAGATGTTAATTTTAGAATAAACAAAGTTTTCCATGGATGTTTGTTTGAAAATCAATCCAGTACAAATGATAATTACAAGAAAAATACTACATACCTCCTCTCCTTCTTGTGAGATATTTCTAAAAAAAAAAAACCCAGGAAAGGGCGCTGTTATGGACAAACTGCTAAATTTAGTGTCTCTGAAAGCCCAGGATGTCCTTTTTATGACACACCACTTAAAACAGGGATGTGTGTGGTCTCACAGAAATGTATGAAATACAGACGTCCTCTACAGGGAACAAAATTCAGCTGTGCCCAGGAGATTATTAAAAATAAAAAGGGCAACGCTTTAACCCCTTCATGTTTGGAGAGTTCCATTAATGAAGCTAAATTCAGAAAAGAAGCAAAAACTGGTTTGGTTTCGAACGCAAGCTGCAACAAGCTTTTAACTAGTAAGAATAAATCTGGCTGTGCATGAACTGTTTCAAAAGTCATCAGAAAACTTCAGTTGAAAAGAAAAATAGCATAAGGAATCGTCTATTTTGAACAGTGAGCACCAGTTTGAATAGTTCATCAAAGTGTTTACCCCTTTTCTCCCAAGGACCTTTGCTGCATGAGAATTCATTTTCTTGCCACTACCAAAGTTCACAAAGTCAAGGCAAGAAATATTTTCACAAAACAGATGATGCTGCAGTCTTATAGGTGGAATGGATACTGTATTGCATTTGTTTCACCATGCACAGAGATAACTAACAGATCAGCTACAACTCTGACTTATCTGGTGCTGTTTTCCATACATATGTATCGCCCTGCTATTGTTAAACTTATAGTATCTCAGAAATTTTCTTCAGGTTTGTTTTCTGTTCTAACATTCTGCTCTATGTAGTAATGTGTAATTCTATTATATATTATGCTATTTACTCAATATGGTATTATCTTACTTAAAATATGATGAATGGTCATGAAAGTAATCAATATACTGATTAATATGCTTGAGTTATTCCAATACTGTAAGTCTGAGGGCCTATCCATTGGGCAATACTGGTGGTTTCCATTGGATTGTACCAAGTGAACTTAAATAACCCAATGAACTCTGGGTTATTCCCAGAAGTTAACAGGAACAAGTAAACAGATTTGATGAATGTCTCATGTGACCACCTTATTGGCAGCAGAATGAAGGTGGCTGATCTGGCCAAATTCCACCATTAATAAAAATGGCCATGGGAGTAAAAGTGGCTGATCTGGCCAAATTCCACTGATAAGAAATTGTGGCAAATCAGATAGACATAGCCAATAATAAAAACCGGAACTACCAACTTTGGTAAGAGAAAAAGGTATAAAACGGATGAGCTGACAGACAAAGACTCAGATGCGGCGGCCGTACATCGAAGAAAAACTACACAACAGTAGTGATATAGAAAAATAAAGATTCTAAAAAACGTTCAACAAACAAACTTAATTTGTTCAAATGAGTTACACTAAATACAAAGTCATTATCATACTTTATCATACTTTGGGAAATGTTTGATTCATTTTGCAGTCAGTAAATTTAAATTATAGTGTGTTGTATTATAAGAAAGCATCAAGTCAAACATCTCCTGCCATAAGTCTTTTTGTCTTCTGCCTTTGGAGGATTGTGTGACACATTTCTTCTTTATTTCCCCTGTGCTGTATATGATTGTGAAGACACAAGCTACATAGAGTAAACATTGTTTTATTATGCAGCCACAAACATATCTTTGAGCTCAACAGACATCTCAATTAATTATTAAAATGTCTACAGAGAGAACATAACTACTGGAAGGAAACTTAGCTCTGCCACATGATCCCAAATTCTCAGGTTGGAGATTAAGGTGATCCACAAAAAAGGAAATTCAGGATAATATCTATAAAGCAACAAACTATAAAAGGCTCAAAACTTAAGTATATCAAGCGCATACAGTCCCTTCACAAGTGACTATGCTGAACTGTGAAGCAAAGGCAGCAGACAGAAATAAAGTGATTTCATACAATGAGAAAAAAAGTGGTGTAGAATTTACTTCAAAACAATTTTCACTCAGAAATTGCTAGTAACTTTACCAAATAATTACAAGAAGAAGAAAAAACGCATTGAATTAAACTCATTTTTACAGTTTATTTGTTTTGACTGGTTAAATGTGGCATCCTATTTTCTTTATAAAGTGAAGTGACGAGTCCAACTCTCTAACCATTAGGCCACGACTTCCCCCTTTTCGTGTTTGTACTTGGCATTGCTGTATATCTGAAGGCTCATTGTGTCTTTCCTATCACACCGCAATTAAACTCACACACTCATTTGAAAGATTTGTAATTTTTCAAATGTTCTGTCCATTTATTTTTACATAAAACTTTTTTAATGAGGATCAAACTACTTGTGCACCAGAGATACCTCAGAGATTTAGTTTTCTAAATGAAATGTCAATCATGAAAATTGTAATTAAGATGCGGTGCTCTTGGGATGCAGGTTCAAGTCAGGCCTGTGTCAAGTCTTGATCTCATTCTCTTCTTGCAAAAATATATAATTATTATCTTTATCATAGAAATGTGATTAAATTATAGACCTACACATATGAGATTTGTAAGTAAACAAACATCTTTCCCAGCTGTACTGACTCACTATGGAGGCTCATAACTGAATTGTAGCCTTTCAATATAAATGAGGTAATTTCAGCAGCAGTCAGTGTCGCTCATCAGAAGCAAATCACTGCAATGAATATTAATTTAAGCTGACACTCATCAGCGGCACTCTGCACGTCAGGCTACTCTGAATATTGACCAATAAGGCTTGAGGGAAGCAGTGAGCATGCTGGGTCAAAGCAGCTTGGCTTTCATCTTTCTAGCAACACTTGACCCAGGTGCTTTGACCTTGAACATCAAAAGAGAAGCCAACATATCTTGGGTCATAGGATACAGCTACTTTACTGGCATGGTGTCTGGTAACTGGCACACTCTGACCTTCCTAGCAAGTGCGAAATGAGTTTAAAAGGACAGTCCACCCAAAAATTAAAGTGTTTCAGTTCCCATGGACTTCCATTGTAATTTTTTTTAAAAATATACTCACCCCGAGGCAATCCAAGATGTAGATGAGTTTGTTTCTTCATCAGAACAGATTTGGAGAAATAAAGCTTTATATCACTTGTTCACCAATGGATCATCTGCAGTGAATGGGTGCCGTCAGAATGAGCGTCCAAACAGCTGATAAAAACACAATAATCCACACCACTCCATCAGTTAACATCTTGTGAAGTGAAAAGCTGGGTATTTGTAATATAGCATAATATTGCTTTCTCCATTGAAAAAGTTGACTAATCTGAACAAACATATCAGTGAAAATTTGATGTGCGAGGACAGGAGAGAGCAGTATTATGGATTGTGGACTGCTATTTTGGTCAGAAGCTATGGTTTAAAGTTGAAATGCCTTAATGACGGATTTGTTTCATACAAACATATTAATTCATTGGACTAGAGTTGTGTGGATTATTGTAATGTTTTTATCAGCTGTTTGGACTCTCATTCTGACGGCACCCATTCACTGCAGAGCATCCATTGGTGAACAAGTGATGGAATGCTACATTTCTTCAAATCTGTTACGATGAAAAAACAAACTGGCCCTGGGGGTGACATGCCCCATCTGTTGGACAATGACAACGAAGATGATGGTGATGATAGCCGCTTTGACCACATTAGCCTGGGAACATGCTGTCCTACTCTGTGCAATTCTCCGCTTCATTACAGACTAATTTTTCATGCAACTTAACACCACGAGGCTGAGTGCTCACCATTCATGTACAGGATGTGTTTTATTTTTTGTTCAAGCACGGTCTCCGTAGCTGTCAACATTCAACTGATTGGTTTTGATTGTTCAAATTTTCAGGGCTTTTGTTCTCTTAGAGCTCTGCGTGGTGTTCTGGAAATTCTAAAATTATAAGCATTTTCATCTGGCGGTTTATCCAAAGTGACTTTCAGTACACTTATATCATGGACAATTTCCTCTGAAGCAACCTGGTTTTAAGCTCTTTTCTGTCAGTGCAGTGGTCATGAATCGCCCCTTTCAGGGTTTGAACCATAGACTGTAAAAAAAGATGGACGACACGTCTCCTATTCCTTCCACTATAGAAAAGTGAAGCCAAAGCATCTCAGTATGGCCATCCTGAGTAAATGACAGTAGAGTCTGCACAGTAGAGATTCGTTTGGAGCCAGACCCAATCAACCATAACGACATGCCCGTATTTATAGCATCAAATTACTAGCTAAAATAAAACTTATCACAAAAACGAACAATTGAACATATATTAGCGTGATAACAACTACCTTTAATGACCAACACCATCTTTCGGAAATTTGTATTGGAAGTGTAATTTATTATTTTATTTTGACTCAAGTTCCATTCGTTTACATGGAGAGGGCGGGGTTTATGACCTGTACTGCAACCAGCCACCAGGGGGCAAAGACCCCGCAGATTCACTTTTCAGGATGTGTGAGGCACACCCGGTTTGAACCTACAACCTTTTTGTTCACCAACCTAGATCTTTAACAACAAGGCTACAATAAAAGTGTGCTGTAAGCAATTTCAGCCTTTGAATTAGAACACCACCCCCTCAATCTCCAAAACCCCGCCCCCAGTCTCATGTCAGCAAACCTGAGGCGAGCATACTCAAATATGCAAAATAAGTCTCCTGATGAATTTAAAAACGGGATTCCGATTATTATTATTATTATTATTATTAACATCATTATCACGAATATGGTGATAAAGTATTATAATTATTGTTTAATTACAAGCATACGAGAATGTATGCATATTTGCATAAAATTAATTGGACACGCCCACATAGATGCCAAGGGTCTCTGTTGCTGCGCCAGGTTTTATTGAAAATGTTGTCACTGATTGCTGTAAATGGTGCTTTTGGCCCGTCACTGAGACGTGCGTGCTTTCTCAAAACAGTGATGATATCTGTAAGATTGTATATGGTCATTTTATTATTTTCGTCTCCACTTTCCACTGTCCAAAATCTAACATGTCCAAAAATAAAATTGTGCAATGCTATATAAAATGTTATCCATGTAGTTACGCAACAAGGCACAGAAACAATAAAGGAAACAGTAACTGACAGCGAAATGCCTGAGACCTGAAGTGAGAGAGACCCTAGAGACTCTTGCGCTTCCTCCACAACAGAAGACAGAAAAACATCTTAATGTAGGTGGAGCTGAGACCGCTTTTACGCCTTTAACCTACTAGAGTGCACAATTCTCACACACGTCCTCGCTTCACTTCCATCAAGTCAAGGACCGTACAGCTTCTCCAAACGCGCGCGTTTAACAGCCAAACCGTGGCGATGGTCCTCCTTCTTCCCGTTTATTTAAGTTTTCTTCTGCTGTATCCGCACAACTTGCCTTTTTTCTTTTGGAAAGCCTGAAGACACCCCGGATCTGCGCTCGCTTCAGCATGCGTTTGGCGCACGGAGCGCACTCTTGGCGAGCTCTTCATCATCAGGCGCAGGGATGATGTTCAACTCATCGGGCTCGCTAGATTTCTTCTCGTTCACTCACTCTGAGGTCGCGTCGGAAGTTCTCAATGGTTCCTCACACTTATTCTACAACATCTCAGTGGCCATGTGGAACAAATCCTGCGGGGAACAGTTGCTCGATTTCACCACAGCAGAGAAGATTGTCATCGGAATGATGCTGGCCATCATCACCACCGTGACGGTGATTGGAAATATGCTGGTGGTGATCGCGGTGTGCGTCGTTAAGAAGCTCAGACAGCCGTCCAACTATCTGCTGGTGTCTCTGGCCGTGGCGGATCTCTCCGTGGCTATTGTGGTGATGCCATTCGTGATCGTGACGGACCTCACGGGAGGAAAGTGGCTTTTTGGAGAGGTCTTCTGTAACATCTTCATCGGCATGGATGTGATGTGCTGCACTGCATCCATCATGACGCTGTGCGTGATCAGTGTGGACAGGTGAGTAGGTTGGCTTCTTCTTACCAAGCCGTTTATGTGACGCTTTAATACAAAGTGACTTACAGGGGCAATCCTCCTGGAGCAACCCAAGTGTCTTGAATCTCATGGTTTATGAAGCAACACATGATACTTGGGATTTGAACCTACAACCCGTTTAGTATCAGTTTTTTTGAACCACTAGGAGTTTATCAAAATATTGCATCCGCAAGCATAATAAAGTATAAAACATTTATGTATGTATGCATGTGTGTGTGTATTTATTTATTTATCAAGCTGCATGAACTCCACAAATCAGAGTTTTGGACCCCACTGTGTATGTATACAGGAAAGTGTAATCCGATAATTAAAGTTTATTATTATTTTTTTTAAAGAATTTCCACTATTTTAAACTCCTTTTAGCCTTTGCACTTTAATATATATATATATATATATACATATATTCCATATAGTCTCTCTATGAATAATTCCACAAAATGGCATTCATTTACAAATATTCGAAAAATGCTGTTTGAAAAACTGCAGGGCACTTCTGTCACTGCACAACATGTCACGTCAGCTACCCATCTAATCATAAATGTTCCATGTTGTTGCTCATTTAATACTACTCCTCAGTTAAATAAGCATCAGTCAGTACTAAACTGTTCTGGCAACTTCCTTCACTCGAGTATCAAGGCGACTCTCTGGACGTGTTTTCACTGTACAGCAGAAATGAAGACTGACAACTCTGTGTCCATGCTGTACATCATTCCTCCAGACCGAGAATAGGGTCAATACACCTGCAGCCAGTCTCACGAGGGGGTCGCTGGCAGACCCTGATTTGGTTTGACACGTCTGAGGAGCTAGTGTCCTTTGGGTTCTGAAGTCCGAGATTCTGCTGCTGTAGTGAGGTCCACTGGCTCATGTTGGGGTGAAAAAAATGAGCTGTATTGATTTTGCAGTTTTCACTTTCACATATGGCTGTAGTAAACTGTCAGCCATTGATCTATATGTCAGAGTGGCATTAATATTTAGTTCAGATTTAAAAGGTGTTGCTTTCTAACTGCACACAAGGGCTGTTTTTCTATATGACAACAAAATCAACGGGGAATATGATTTACAACATGTCTGGAGTAAATACCTTTTGCAGGCGGTGCCTTGGGGTTTTGAACTTGATGCTTTATCTTTTGGGCTGGAAGCTCAAGTTGCTTATTTAAAATATATAGGCCTACAGTATATAAAATAAATGAATAAATCAAATTATCTTATTATCTGTCTTATTTAAAGATGCCCATCCATTCTGGTGAAGGGAGTTCATCAGTTTAGTCAATTAGTAAGGAGCTACAGCTGTGAAATCATTTATTAGTGAAACTGATTAGACAATAAATTCATGTCTAATTATATATTAATTTAAATTGTATCAAAAAAAATATGTGTTTGTTGCACAACACTTTTAAAAATAAAGATTATTTTCGGCATCTGTGGTTCCATTAAGAATCTTTAACATCCATGGAACCTTTCCATTGCGCAAAAGGTTCTTTAAAGTGGGAAAAGGTTGTTCAGATTATTAAAATAATCCTCACAATAACAAAAATGGTTATTTTAAGCACTGTTTTGGGGAACCCAAAATGGTTCTTCTATTGCATCTCGAAGAAAACCCCCTTGTGGAACTTTTATTTGTAAGAGTGAAGGGTAGTTTCACACCATAGAAAAGCATTTTTGTTCCTTGAAAAACCTTTCAGTAAACAGTTCTTAAAAAAAACATTTGTTTTCTTCACATGAAGAACATTTTAATAATCTGAAGAACCTTTTTCCACTTTAAGGAACCTTTTGTGCAATGAAAAGGTTCTATAGTTGTTAAAGGTCCATCAATGCCAATGAATCCTTTACTTTTAAGATACAGTAAAGTTTGAGATGTATAGCACAAAACTCAGATATAACGTGATACAGCGCTCCTCTGTCTCTTCATTCTGACCTTTTTTTTTTTTTTAAAAGAATGCTTTTGATACTCTAGGGAAATGTCACACAGACACATTTTTCGTGATTTTTTCCCAGCACATTACGTCTGCTATCGCTTAGTAGACACTTTAATCTATACACATGTACATACCAGAGGCTCATATTCTTTCAACAAGCACTTGAGGGTTTTTAAGGAATATAAACAAACCTAGTCTCGTATGACGCTTGTTCCATTTGAAAAAAAAAAAAAGCTGATGAGAAGTGATTGCACATTCGAGGATGGCTGGAAAGGATTTTTCTGTTTGGACAGACAGGAGGTGCTTAGTGCTTCTCTTGTTATTGAGAATAAAGCCGTGTGATCCGTCAGGTTGCTCTGCTCTGGTTTTATTAAATGAAGATTGTGTAGCTGCCATTCGTGATGAGATTACCCAGTCTTCACAGTCTGATTGGCTATTGATTTAAAACGGATCCAGTATTTAATTAGGACATGTACCTGGATACACATGCCCTCTGAATGACATTGTATACGACTATATTTCTTAGCATAAAGGTACCTTCAGGCCTCTTTTTTTCATAATGTAGCATAGTGTGAACCAGGGATATCTATTACTCCAAACAATGACAGACAGGTGTAGTGTTTCAAAAACATTTATTTATTTGTAATTCTATTTAGTGACATTAGTAGCACAACAATTTCAGTTCTAAGCAACTCAATTTTGATTTTATGCTGATTTTAAGAGCATATAATTTATGTTGCATAATATAAAGGGGTCATATGATGCGATTTCAATTTTTCCTTTCTCTTTGGAGTGTTACAAGCTCTTGGTGCATAAAGAAGATCTGTAAAGTTGCAAAGACTAAAGTCTCAAATCCAAAGAGATATTCTTTATAAAAGTTAAGAGTCAACCACGTCTACCTAAAACGGTTCGTTTAAACACGCCCCCACATGTCTATGTCACTGTGTGGGAAGATTTGCATAACCATTCCTCACTCAAGCCCGCCGTGTGTGACGCTGTGTGACGCATTTTATGGAGGACTGTTTCCTGAACCTGCAGAGTAGCCTACAATGGGTCTGTGCTTAAAGGCTTTTCTATAAAGTGGAGCAGTTCCAAATTTGCAAGGACAGTCTGGCGCTTCTGACTCACAGCCTGTAAGTACATTTTTTATATTTAAAGGATTTGCCACTGATGATTCAAACGCGAGTTTGAGCAGTGTAGAGTAGCGCTTGTTGTTTGTCGTTTTTCCGATCACAAATGCAGACATGGTTTTATGTTTAATCGGCGCAATACGCAACACAACGCGTAAAAAGACAGTATAAGTCATTATAATCAGTAATTATGTCCCCACTGGATGCAACAAATGCCTCGTTTATAATGGGTTTTATTGGTTTTGTTTCGTCGCTCCGGCCGGACACGGCATCACAGTATGTTAAGGGGCGTAACATTTCTGCCACACGCTTGAGGTATTCGGCCAATCACAACGCACTGGATAGCTGGCCAATCAGAGCACACCTCGCTTTTCAGACCGATGAGCTTTGTAAAAATCGACACGTTTCAGAATAGAGGAGCATAGAGGAGAAACAATAATGTACAGTATGTGGAAAATAATGTGTTTTTTGAACCTTAAACCACGTAAACACATTGCATTACACCAAATACACAAAATAATGTTCTTTTTAGCAACATCATATGACCCCTTTAATAAAAATGCCACCATGGCCCTTTAAGAATCTTTTTAAGGGCCTTTTTACGCTCTTAAATGAATTTTACAGAAGCCAGCAGTGAAGGACAGCTCCTAAACAGGAACTCAGTGTTCAAGTACTCTTGACAAATGCTTTGACCTTTGATTCAGTGCATCATTTCAATAATGCAAGTGAAACTACCTTGCTAGTGCTTTATCCTCATTTGTCTTCAAAGTGAGGTCTTCTTAAAGGACCATTTACTATATTGTCAAAATCTTGAGGTGTTTCCAACAAGAAGGCTCTTGACAGAAGAATAGGAGTCTGGACTGTCTATCCACTGGACAATCACAGTCCAAAGCTCTAGTGATTAAAGCCATTCAGCAGCGAGGAAAGACCTTTAATAGTAAGAGAAATTAGCTGGAGTTGAGGGAAAAGATGCAGATGATTGACAAATTGAGACATTTCAGGCTGATAAGATCACAAGTGTTTATGCCTGATTTTAAAATCAACATTAAATTAAATAAATCAACACATATCTGTTCTTACTGGACATGATTCATCATTGCACTCAAAATATGCAAAAATGTAATGTATAAATCCATCTATAAACATTCCCTAAAATCTATTTACTTTAATCTAGCAATAGATAATGCCGATAAACATACAGTATTTGTCTGTTAGGGTAATTGAGAGCTCTGGGAGTGTGAGAAAAAGAAATCAGCAATCATAAACAGAGAGTGAAGGTTCCTCTAATGGCCTCGGTATTATCTCATTAAATAAATCACCATTATTTCTCCAATGGTAAAGAAAAATCACCCTCACTCACAACCCACAAATACCCCATTAAGTTGTCCATGAGTGAGCTCAAGCTAGTTATCCATCTTACTGAGACATTAGACCTGACTCTTATTTATGGGCATATTGTAGTTTCATCTCAGGGTGAAGTGACAGTGATGAAACATCGTTCTAGTTTTAGGATGAAGACAACAGGAAGTAGCACTTGGCTTTTCCAGAGATTGTCTTACTATAGGGAGATGAGAGGGTCTGCATTACTTGCTATTGGAGAAAGCGTAACGCTAACTTGGATCACGTGTCCCTTAATAACCAATCACATTACAGCCTTGACGTCATTGAATTTCAGTCAGAGTTTGTGCAACACTCAGTCGCCGTTTACGGATACCATAATTATGAATGAGAAAGTGCCGTAAGCTGAATCCCATCTGTCGCAAAAAGTCAGTGACTTCTCTTATAAAACAGCATTTTTTTCCACGGTAAACTCTAAAAATAGTTAAATCCAAAAGTATTGTTTAGTGTAAAACATGTTGGAGATTAGCAGATAGGCTGTCGATTCATTAAATGATAAGCCGTTTCCTCTAAAAAGCTGTTTATTCAGCGTAGTGAAGCCTCTCCTCCATTGACATCCATTAAAAAAAAAAAAAAAAAAAACGGCCTCTGTTCTCCTTTTCCAGGTACTGCCAGACTGGAAGTGTTAGCTTTAGCCGTTACGTGGCTTGCCTTCTAGTGGCTTTGGCTTTTTTCATGATGTTCATGCTAATGTGACTGGGTAATGTTCGTGTAACGTGCTAATGTGAATGCATGGCACTTCAAAAATCAAGTGTCGGATTTGTTGCATTATTAAAGAGCATACATAAAAAAATAGAAGTAGCATGTCTTTGCTTCAATACACTAAATGTATTGAATGCTGTACTATACAATACTAACTGCTGGATCATCTTTTACAAATTACAATTTTCATCATGTTTTTATTTGTAATCAGTAAAGTACTACAAATTGTAAGTAATCTACCTAGCACCGTATGTACACACACACACACACACACACACACACACACACACACAGATCAACATTTTTAGGGCCAGTTGATGCAAATTGTGTTTTTATGTTTCACTTCACTGTTTATTTTTATGGTAATGTACCTACTTGCCTTTCGCTAATGTGTCTGCACATTTATTCTTTGGAACTATAAAGTGTTTATAAAAAAGTACAAAATTCTAAACAGTATTCAGCCCTTCAGTAAATGTAATAAATTTAGTCTCCTTGTACTATCCTTGTTAAATTGTCAAAGCCACATACATGCCCACATTATCTCTATTTTACTTGGTCACTTTAGGTCTGGTGCTCCTGTTGAGATTAATAAATTGTGATATCAATTATTCAAGCGAGTGACATTAATAATTAAACTCCAGCGTGAGTGAAGGAAGTCTATCCTCTCAGCAGTAGTAACTCTGTCCTTTGTGCAAGAAAAATGGCCTCATATATGTTGAACGGGGGAATTCTGCATATAGAGATGGGAAGGGACAGATTCGCATTAAAATTGCAAATGAGACACACACGGTCTGGCTGTCTTCTAGAATTTAGAAATGAGAACGGACACAGATGTAGTTCAGGTTCAAAAAGCAGGTTTTCCCAGTGGCCCAGGAACTAGCCTCAGGTCTCTAGTGTTCTTGTGACTACTCTCCTTGAGTCTTAGTGGCATATGACGCTTTTTCTGCTCTCCTGACCAGCTTGGCCGCGCAATATGGAGGCCTGGAGAGAGGTAAAACTCACCTGAGACATGTTGAGTCACACCTGTCAGTGTCAACCCATGTTTTTTCGACCGCCACTGATTTCTTCTTGTGACCGCAAGAGTGGAAAGGACAGGAGAAACGGTTACTGTGATTTTCACACTAATATTTTTACATAATCACTTAAGAGTATTGCATGTTTCTAACATGCTGCCATGGGTCACGCTGTACATGCGCTCAAGCAAACATGCTCGAATCCCCAAAATGATTGGGTGTCATCTTGCATGAGATGCCCTAACCAGAAATGATGACAAGCGGTAATATGCTTTATTCCTCAGGGAGGACGGAGAACCGAAATCATGCTGCAGCGCAAGGAAGGTTGAAACAGTTGTCTCACAGGAGGGAGGATGAAAATTTATAGTTACCTCTAAAGGAGGTTTCAGCGGTAGATGTTAAGGGAAAAGGCAGAGAAAAAAGAGGACGTTTTCTTATATAAAAGCTGAGGGGAACAGCTTACAAATCCTCAAAGGGTTAGTTCACCCAAAAATGAAAATTAGCCTGTGTTTTACTCACCCTCGAGCCATCCTAGGTGTATATGACTTTCTTCTTTCAGACAAATCCAGTCGGAGTTATATTAAAAAATTCTCCTGGCTATTCCAAGCGTTATTATTGCAATGGGCGGGTGTTTCTCTTTAACAGTCCAAAACACGTTAAATAAAGCGTGCACATCCATAATAAAACGTGTCTCACATGGCTCCGGGGCATGAATAAAGTCCTCCTGTAGCAATTCCATGTGTTTATGTAAGAAAAATATCCATATTTCTAACGTAATAAACACTTTTATCGTCGTATGCGGAAGTGTTCAGGTGGATGACGAAAGACATATGCGCCTGTGAGATATGCTAGTCCAACCCGATCTCATGAAAGTACATATAAATAGTATATTAATATAAATAGCCAAATAAAAACGAAAACTCGTGGTATTGATACGCAAAAATGGACTTTGGCGTGTATATGCTACGCGATGGGTAGGTTTAGGCAGGGTGCAAACTACGGGGGAGCTAGGGGGAGCTCGGCTCCCCTTAATAAGACATGGGCTCCCCTGAAAACGGGATTTGTGAAATTTTGGGGGGTCTCAAAAAATATTGACAATGTGTTATTTTGACGTGCAATTTCAGTTTTGTGTAATGTGATTTATTTGGCGTACTATTTATAAGCATTTTCATGAGACCGGGCTCGCTAGTCTCATGAGTTTGTTTACAGGAGCAAAGGAAGCAAAGTTTCTTTACTTTAGCAAAGGAAAACCAGTCTCCTCTTGGCTCCAATATTTTTCTTTACAAATCCTCGTTTTGTGCTTCTAATTCATGACTTTATTTTGTTCTCTCTCTGCGTTCGTCACTAAACACGCTACGCTGATGTCCTACGTCATCCGCCGGAACTGCTTCCACGTATGACAGATGGCGGGAGTGATAGAAAAGTGTTTATAACGTTTGAAATATGGATATTTTTCTTACAAAAACGCATGGATTCGCTACAGGAGGCCTTTATTCATGCCCCGGAGCCGTGTGAGGCACGTTTTATTACAAATGCGCGCACTTTATTTAAAGGGGGTCATATGATGTTGCTAAAAAGAACATTATTTTGTGTATTTGGTGTAATGCAAAGTGTTTATGCGGCATTATTTTCCACAGTCAGTGGCAAATTCTTTATATATGAAAACATACTTACAGGCTGCGAGTAAGAAGAGCCATACTGTCCTTGCAAAGTTGGAACTGCCCCACTTTATTGAAACAGCCTTTGTGCACAGCCATCATTGTAGGCTACTCTCCCAGGAAACAGTCCTCGTCCTCCATAAAATGCGCTGCATCTTTTGGAAGGCCAAACAAAGTAGTTTCGCTTTTATAACGAAACACAGCATCTCCACGACATGGCGGCGGCGGCAACAATACTACAGCGAGAATCAAAGTTACACCTTCTTTCTTTGCGTAAACATTCGGGCGGCGTTATGCAAATCTTCCCACACAGTGATGTAGACATGTTGGGGGCGTGTTAGAACGAGCCGTTTAAGGAGGGCGAGTCTTAACTTTTATAATGAATATCTCTTTGGGTTTGAGACTTTAGTCTTTGCAACTTTAGGGATCTTATCTATTCACGAACAGCTTAAAACACTCCAAAGAGAAAGGAAAACTTGAAACTACATCATATGACCCCTTTAACGTGTTGTGGACTGTTGAACAGAAACACCCACCCACTGCGATGATAGAGCTTAGAAGAGTCAGGACAATTTTTAATACAACTCCGATTGGATTTGTCTGAGAGAAGAAAGTCATATACACCTAGGATGGCTTGAGGGTGAGTAAATAATAGGCTAATCAGTGTCAGTAGCACATAACCACAAGTTCATTCACCTAGAAAAAATAGGTCCATCTTTAAAGGGACTATTTCAACAGTTTTTTCCCCCCCACAAACACACAAGCTTCAGTTTCTGTTTGTAAATCCTCTGATGCGTTCCCACAGTAGACTTCCATTGTAAGTTCATTACTGTACGTTTCCTTTTTTTTGCCAAATGGATGAAACAAAATAATTTTCTGTGGTAAATGTTTTTCTAATTATGCTGTATGCTAGATGAGCATGGAGCCGTCTTGTTCACCATACAAGCGACTACATCTGGTAATATAATAAGCTATACTCTCTCACGTTATATGAAGAATAAACCATCACAAAAGTCATTATTTGTGCTTGTCTGAGATTTTCATTCACTCAGAGAGAAGAAAACAGTTCTATCTGTCTTGCAGATGTCCTGAATTTCATTTGAATTAATTTTGCAACATGATGCATGTTCAGTTGCAATAGTTGTTAAAACTGCAAAACAGAGTTTTATTCTTTTCAGTTCAGTTTGCTGCAGTCTGAAATTAAGAGGCTATTTTGAGATGGTGATAAGCTTGTTCACCACCAGGTATATTGGTCCATATGGGGTGTATATACAGTATAGTGGGCTTATACTTGGCCACTTGGTGGTAATGACTTTCATATAATGTCCATACTTGGGAATCATGATAACAACCTCTGTGTACAGATAATCATCTTTTATTAAGGTTCTCTGCAAGCAGAGGCACCTGCAAGATTGCACAGCCAATAATAAGGAAGCAAGAATAATTGTGATGAAAATGTCCTGAGGTAAAGCTTTGGTCTCCTATCCAGATGTTGTTTTTTTTTTTTTTGTATTTCTACTTCTGTTACATTATTGATTCATCCTGAGTGACCCATCCAGGGCTCTTACAACACATAGCTTGATATAAAACTGCATCCATTTTTAACTATGCTAACTGTGTTAGTGTTTCTACTCACAGGTCAACACACTGTCAGTGGCAGGTGGTTGCGTTTACAGTTCAAGTTAACCAACACAAAAATCTCTAAGAGCTGCTTTCAGTAAATCTCTATATTCTCGTCCTGCTAGGATGAGGCTGAACCTTCTGCTGCTCACATGATTTTTACAGCTGCTATTTTTAGATTACTGTAAAACAGACAATGTAAAACACTACTGTATAGTGAGAGTATAAAATAATTGGTGGTTTTGTTAAAAAATGATTGTGCTGAAAACACAATTTTATTATTTAATATATTTGTACATTAATTTAATTTACTGAATAAATGCTTTATATTTACAATCCTAAATTTAAGTCAACGTGAATTCAACACCAACTCTATTTATCTTCTATGTATTTATGTTTCCGGTCTTATTATGAACAATGCTAAAGGGAAAATGCTTATATTTACAGATGTTAGATATTTCGCAAGTACTGCATTACTGCATTACAAGTGACTTCCTAAATTAACGTCTTATTGTTCTTGGAGACTAACTGACAGGAGATTGTCATCATGTCATGTTCCATCTATACTTCATGTCTAAACTCCATTAAAAGTTCAGTAAGTGCATTTTGATTGCATTCTTTGTTTGCAACTGAAAAGCGTTGCGAAGCTTCACAGTTTTCACACGTTGGCCCTCCATCTTATCTCGATTAAAATGATTTGACACGGATCAATAAACTGTGATCTCTCACACGTTATATGAGGCATAAACCATCACAAAAGCCATTATTTGTGCATGTCTGAGACGAGACTTTCAGTCACTCGTAGAAAAAAAACCAGTCCTGTCTATTGCAGATGTGCTGAATTACATTTGAATTAATTTTTGCAATATTATTGCACATCACAGTGGCAGTCTGTGATGAATCTTCGGTTTCATTAATTGTTAGAACAGACAAATATGAAGAGTTTCTTCTTTTTAATTCAGTTTTCAGCACATGCTGATAGCATCTGAACGTAGGCAGTTATTTTGCATAGAAAACAGCAGAAACATTCAGCCAAAAACTTCATTTATTAAAACAGCTCTTATTTATAAAGGAGGCCTGTCTCTCTTTTAACTCAACAGGGCCTTAATTAGGTGAGAGAGACATATAGATTCTACCTAATCAATTTGTACTTGAAAAAGTCCAGTGCTTTTCCACTCAGGATTTCATGTTTTACTCTAGAGACACAGGTATGACACATACCTGAAATGACATAGTTATTTTAATAAGGATAAATGTACTGTACTTCTTTGGAGAAAGATATAATTTGCCCTCATATAAAGATTTCTTTTTAATGCTATTACATTATTGATTTAACTAGACTGTGAGAATAATTGGTCATCCGTTGGTCCATTAGAACCCCTATCTAACATATAAAGTCAGCTATATTTTTTCATGAGAAAATATTATACATATTACATATTTTCCTTACAACCCCTGTGTGCAATAAAGGCGATAATGGTCATTAAAATCATTATTGTCCACATTAATAATAATAATTTCATCAAAAGTGTTGTGCTAATAATTTAATTACTGTATATAATTCAATAAATTTGTATACCAATTCATAGAATAATTTTTAAAATGACCTTTGAAAATCCTAAATGATATATTTTGTAAATAAGTTATATTTTTATGCATTTTGTAGTAGGATTTAAATGTCAAGCAAGTGAGATACCTTGGAAAATGTGACTGAACAAGGTTTTGATTTGTTATACACTTCATCTGCTTCAGTTATGGAGTGATTTTTAACTGTCCAAAAAAAAAAAAAAAACAGAAAATTTGATAGGGAGGTAAAGTTGTTTTTATTTATGCCACTTGTGCTTCACGGATCTCCACAACAATAGGTTTAATCTTCTCATAACAGATTTCATATTTTCCATCTGTGCTGTTTTTTGTTCAGCTGGGAAGGTCAGCTGCAAAAGCTCAGAATAAATGACTAAAATATGAGGAAATGAGCACAAATAATCATGAATTAAACATAAAAACCCTTGGAATGGATGTCCACTGAATATTGCAGATCATCATTAAGAAGTGGCAAAAGTAAAAAGGCATCATTCTGAAGATGAATAGAAAATGTGTTCCGCAACGGAATGCTCTGCCACCTTCCTGGTTGGAATAAACACTATGTCTGCTGATGTGGTTGAGGGGAGATGTTTAGTGGCATCTGTGTTATTCAGCATCAGGTGTGAGTGAAGCGGAGCAGCCTTACCATGTGGCATCCTGACACTTGTTCGCTCAGACATCCTTTCAAAGAAGATTTTGCTTTCTAATGGGAATGTTGGAGCTTCAAATTTCAAAAGCAGGTTTGTCAGGTGTATCAGATGTGTGCAAATGTGTATCAGGTTGAAAGATGGGTAAAGCTAGAATTTTATTTTATTTTTTTCACCAAGTGGTCTGTAGTGTTCCGTATAAACAATGATATGACTGCAAATCAATAGTAAAAAGTATTAGGGTGTTTTGGGCAGTGGCCACAATACCTTGGTTTTTGGATATGTACCTTGAAAATATCATGGTGATCTTTCATAATCTTTCAAAAATATCATGGCATCTTGAAGTGCAGTGTAATTTCTGTGGTTATTAGTGATCATTAAATAATCATGTAGTACCATGATACATATCATAGTATCAGAGTATCATCACAGCATCGTTCAAAACTTTGTATTTTATTTGTTTTTGTTTTTAGAAGTTTTTGTGCTTACCAAGGCTGCATTTATTTGTTCAAAGAAAAAAAAAGTGATAATATTGTGAAAAAGTATTAGAATTTTAAATAACAGTTTTTTATTGTAATATATTTGTAAATGTAATTTATTCCTGTGATGCAAAGCTGAATTTTCAGCATCATTACTCCAGTCTTCAGTGTCATATGACCCTTTTGAAATAATTCTAATATGCTGATTCGGTGCTTAAGAAAAAAATATTCTTATTATTAATGTTCTGCTGCTTAATATTTAGTTTTATAATAATTTAATTAAATTTTATGATTTTTAAAATAATTTTGTTATTTTGACGAATAGAAAGTTCAAAAGAACAGTATTTATTTTAAATATATTTTTTTACGATGTAAGTCATTACTGTAACTTTTGATCAATTTAATGCCTCCTTGCAGAAATAATTTAACTTCAAAAAATATATTAATACTGACTCCAAACTGTTAAACAGTATACTGTATATACAGAAGACACCACGGTTCAAGAAAAAAATATGACACCATGATAAATGCCGCAATTATATTTGAGACATGTAAAGGGCACATTATGGGATGTCTGTGTATGTGTGAAACATGTTAAATCTGTATTTACATACTGTACGTGTATTTGAGCAAAAGGGCAATGGCATGATCAGATGTTAGCACAGAGGGTAAATGTGCGTGCTTGTGTATGTATATAGGAATGCTGTACTCAACACAATATAATCTTTGATTATATAAACTAGCAAATTTTGTTTTATACTTTTATTTACATTTTTGACACTTTCCTGCCAAATGACTCATAAGGACCACATAATGTTTAAATAGCAATTACACAGATGGGTTGCTAAGGATGCAAGTCAAGTGCTTAGGCTAGACATCGGGCGCAAATACAGGAATGCATAAACATAGAACGTTGCATAATGTCGCCACAGTGCTACAGTTTCCCCCCCACATAATCTCTGTAATATAATGACATAATTGTTTTTCATTGTAATTGTACTTAACAATTAGTTTAGACCCACGCATCCTACAGTGTGCAACAAGTTTGAAATATGGTGAAATCTAAAAATTAATGTAATTGCATTTGTTTTCTTTACTGAAATCTTTAAATTCAAATCTAATATTCTATCAAATATATCAAATATTAAACTTAAATCAAGTATTCAAGTTAAATACACAATAACTAATGCTGGGATTGTTGGGCTGCTGGTAGTTTGTCATGTGGAGGAATTTTCATTTTCAGTGAATGTCAAAGTAAGCCTTTGTTGAACTATTTGAAGCTTTCTGTCTGATTCTGTTTAGTTAAAGACAGAAATCAACTAAATGAGATAAAAGTGGCTTGATGTAGCATTTAGGCTGCCACAGATATCACACATATTATAAAGATATTATCATTATCTCTTCACTTGTCTTTTTTTTGGGTGATGCTAAAGTGATTGTAGTAGTAGCAGATAAAATAAATGTATAAATTACATTTTTTTTTCATTCAGTTTCCAGCAAAAATAAGTATATTGTGATATATACCACAATCTAAAATGACTAACTCCATGATATAAGTTTATTTTTACATACTGTGGGACAAGTCAGAATTAGGTAACAACAAACACTGCACAGATGCTGGTCATAGACATTACATAAAATAATAATAATCCTTTCCGGTCGCGCTGACACCATGAACAGTTACCATTAAAAAGCACAAAGGTCATGTTTGCTCACATGCATTAGTAACAGATGTTCATGATTCATATAAAAACAAACCATGGTGGTTGTCTGTGTTTGCATGTTTGGCCGAGACTTGGTAGAAGAAGATTGCTTCAATAAGGAAATTTGATTGTTCATCATCTTACAGGTTAACAGTAGATGAAGTGCAGTAATAGCTAAATAAATCAAAGGAGGAAAGTAGTAGGAGGAATATGTGGCACTTTACTTATTACACATGCAAATCTGACACTGCATAGTAATTTTACCTATATGCAATAGACAGTTTATATAACAAAAATGAAAAATAGTTGAAAATGTACTCACTCGAGCTCAGGCCATCTGAGTTTGATTCTTCATCAGATTTAGAGAAATGTAGCATTGCATCACTTGTTTGCCAATGGATCGTCTGCAGTGAATGGGTGCCGTCAGAATAAGAGTCCAAACAGCTGATAAAAACATCACAATAATCCACAAGTAATCCAGTCCACTCCAGTCCATCAGTTAAAGTGAACAGCTGTGTGTTTGTAATAAACATATCCATCATTCAGACATTTGAAACTTCAAACCTCTGCTTCCAGCTAAAATATGAAACCTCTGTCCACAATATTGCTTTCTCCAGTGAAAAAGTTGTCTCATCTGAATCAGGAGAGACATATGCACAGATCAAGCACAAGTGAAAACGGTCCAAAATCCCTCTAAACAAATGTGTTGATGAATTTTGATGTGGGAGAACAACAGAGAATTAACTTTTTATTATGGAATGACTGAGTAGGATGAACTTACGTTATTGTGGAACTTGTATTTTGGCCAAAAGCATTGGTTTAAAGTTAAAACACCCTAATGATAGATTTGTTTCTTTTCACTGCACAAGCTGATAAGTGATGGACTGGAGTGGTGTGGATTACTTGTGGATTATTGTGATGTTTTTATCAGCTGTTTGGACTCTCAATCTGACGGCACCCATTCACTGCAGAGCATCCATTGGTGAGCAAGTGATGCAATGCAATGCTACATTTCTCCAAATCTGTTCTGATGAAGAAATAAACTTGCCTGCATCTTGGACGGCATTTAAATTTTCAGCAAATTTTCATTTATGGGTAAACTATTCCCAAAAATGTCTTATCTATATGATACCACGTGACAAGTCACAGAAGTCACATACCAATGAATGGTGCTGCGGGAAAGCAAATTATTTTTCTGAAATATTAAAACACAAGCAAACAAACAGGAGGAGCAAAACAAATAAAATCTATATGCTTCAGAGTGTAGTAGGACAAGGGAAACAACTAGCTATTGACTTGGCCTTCCAAAGTGAATAAAACATGCTGCTAATGCACCTGAGGCTAAAAGAAAATGTGGCTTCACTCAGGAAATGAAATGGAGAAGTTAATGGATAAAACCAGATATTCTGTAAATAGTGAGTAGAAAAGGAGAATTTATAAATAGCTTTAAAATCCCTCACGTTTATTGGACTGCTAAGTCAAGCAGTGTTGTGCCTTTACAGTCTATGAATGCTAAACAACAAGAGAAGAGAATAAATCAATATATCATAATCCTGCCAGCAGACGTGCACACAGATGTTAGTACTAATGAAAGAAGTATCGCTCCCTCTGGAAATCATTTTAATCCGTCATGTAAACCACATTTAATCATTTATTTAATGATAATGGATGTCATTAAAAGGCACTAATTTAAGTTTATATAGTGTATCGTGGGAAATGGCTGGTAAATGCAGCTATAAAAACAGTATTAGATACTTGCACTATGGTTATTTAACTAGTATTTTAGGATCCAGCAACACGTGCCATCTGCAAAAAAATTAAAACAAATAAAGACATACTTTCTGATGGGAAGCACGTCTTTCAGAAGTGGCTCCCAGAGCAGGTTTTTGTGTGACATAAAGCATTGCATGACCATGTGAGTCTGTGATATGTAGTTGACAGGCCACTATCAATTGCTTTCATCTAAGCAGTTACAATAACAAAGTACGACAGATTCATTAGATACTCTTTATAGTTTTTATTGTGTTCCCTGAGGCCCGCTTACAATGTTAGTTAAGGCTTTTTTTCCACCCTCTATCTGACCTTCAGAAATAAATGGGCTGGTTTTAATGCTTTACTTTACAATGTCTATGTAAACAACCTCTTCGCGTTTGCTCACAAAGAGGCAGTGGGTTTCCCATCGGGTCTAAAATAGTTTGCACCGTGAGTCTTGAACGCTAAATATGTGTTGTTGATGTTAATACTAGAGTTCAAATTTTTGGATTTTAATTTTTTTTTTTTTTAAGAAATTAATACTTTATGCATTAATGCATTAAATACTGATGATGCATTAAGCGTCAGTAAAGATGAAAGATTTCTATTTTAAACAAATGCTGTTCTTTTGAACTTTATAAAAATATTACAAAAATATTAAGCAGCACAGCTGTTTTCAACATGTATAATAATAAGAAATGTTGCTTGTGCAGCAAATCAGCATATTAGAATGATTTCTGAAGGATCATGTGACACTGAAGACTGGAGTTATGATGCTGAAAATTCAGCTTTGATCACAGGAATAAATTACATGTTAAAATATATTAAAATAGAAAACAGTAGTTTTAATAATATTTTACAATATTACAGCTTTTACATTATTTTTGATCAAATAAATGCATTATTGGTGAGCATAAGAATCTTCTCTTAAAGAACATCTTACTGACCCCAAAATATATTTACATTTATTTTAAAATTTAAAATGTATTGCATTTTTGTTTCAAGAAATTGTCTTTCGGGACTCTTGTTTTACACACATACAGTACAATTTAGACAAAACCAAAACAAAAGCAGTATCCTCTTCTATCCCTCTGTGGAATGTCCAGGCCTCTTTTTTTCAGTTTAACACTTGTTTAACACTTTTTGTTTTCCCCGGTTAATATTTGGGTCAGAAATCAACCTCTCACTGAAATACTAGCTCTAAGAGCCCTAAACATGGCCAAAGCTGAACAACAATCATGTCTGTCAAGAGCTGGAGCAACAGCTCTCTAAAACCAGCAACAATGTTCATACAGCCTGCATTCTGATAAACTTCACACTCATTTTTATATTTCAGGGAGGGAAATATCTATGAAGCATTGTCCCTCCCTGATGCATTTTGTCTCATGTGTATATGTGGGCGTATCTTTTATTGACACAATTAAATTTTAACTTGCTGCCTTAACAAAGACCTCAAGGTTGTTGAATGGAATTGTTCCTCTAATACTGCAAATAAACTGAAACTCTTTGAAAAACTATATTTATGTCAGTTTAGTTTGGTTGCTCTGGAAGTTTAGTTTTTGCAGTCGTTCACTATCAGTTTAACTGTTTGTTTAGTCATACTCTGCATGTTTCAAGGACATCTGATTGTCTAAATGTTTGTTCAACCATTTCTATTCCAGATTATGATAATTCAGTGTATTTAAACAATCTGCGTGTTTGGGACTTATCATTGAAATCCCAGGACAGTACGTAGAGTATCTTGATAAAGATATTAATAACAATAGAAGGGAATTATTAAATATTAAAATTTTGTACTCTAAAAAATATTATGCTTAATTAACCAGCAATCCCTGAGGAAAGGTAAAACACTGACCAAGTAATTGCATTGGGTGAACAATATGTAAATTATTTAATTAATGAATTATCTTTTTAATACAAAAAAAACCAAACAGCTTATTTCATCCTATGATACACTTGCTTCAAGAAGTATTTGGACACACACCTCACTTAAAAATGCTTGAATGGCATTATATTATATAATTAAAAACAAACCAAATTGCATTTAAGCACACTTTTCAAGCAAACAAATCATTGTTTGCTGATGCTACTTGGTTTTATGTTTTGTTATATAATGCAATTTATTACTTAAAATTAATTTGTTCTTTTAAGCATGGTCAAATGTATTTTGTGTCCAAATATATGCATGGTACATCCATAATACCATTGATATATCATGTTTTGATGTGATCTAAACAAATAATTCATAGTAATGCAGCATAAAACTTATTTATTGATGCCTCTTGGTTTTATGTTTTGTTATATAATGCAAATTTGTTATTTAAAAGACAAAATTAATTTGTTTTTGAGCATGGCTTAAGTGTCTAAATATATTTTGAGGCACGGTGCATCCATAATATCGTCAATGTATCATGTCTTGATGTGATCTAAAGCTCGGACTGGTGAATTAAAGCGTGTTATTTTCTAATACAGATGTATTATGCGTTCATTGTCTGTCTGTCTGGAACGGCACTCAGCATTTAGGATGACAGCTGCTGCTTGTGTGCATATTAGCAGCACTAAGGAAATTTGTTCAATTAATTATCCTAATAAATGAGGAGCTATTGGTGTTTGTCGCTAATAAACTCAGTAGGGCATGTGTCATCTGACATATTTAGAGAGCAGTTACCCCTGAATCTGCATTGCAGAATGCAGGGGGGGGTTGGGTTTATGAAGCCAATAATAAATCTAAACAGAGCTGTATAAATATAGCTGCAGACGGCACTGGAGTGCTGATTTATTTCATGCGATTTTTGTTTTCAAGACTTTCCCCCAAGGACTGCCAAGATATTTTTTTTAGATACTGTCACAAAAGAACAAATTTGGCAATGAACTATCAGATTTTATGTGAAAGTGTAGGTGTTAAATTGACATATTCTTCCTTCTAAGTTGTGTGTTTTAATGGAATATTCAGGGTTCAATACATGTCCGTGTTTGCAGCATCTGTAGCTATCAGTACATTTGCATTTGTTCATTAAGCAGACACTTTTATCCATATATATGTGTGTGTGTGTGTGTGTGTGTGTGTGTGTGCATGTTTATGTGGTTTATGAGGACACAAATTTGTATAATGACATGGGTATGACATAGGTATTACAACGAGAAGGTGATTTATAAGGATATTTACAGTGTATCTGTAATTCAAAAGACTTATAAATCATTCAGAATGAGTTTTTTTGAAAATCTAAAAATGCACAAAGTTTCCTGTGACGGGTAGGTTTAGGGGTAGGGCGATAGAAAATACAGTTTGTACAGTATAAAAACCATTACGCCTATGGAGAGTCTTCATAAACCATAAAAACCTGTGTGTGTGTGTGCGCACATACATAATGCAATTAGGTAACAGCCTAATTAAAAGGAAAATTTAATTAGAAATTTAATTAATTTTATAATTTAAGAAATAATTAAAATACATTTTTGGTGTTCAAAGGGTGCATGTTTTCTTGACTTTTTCCAGCCAATAATGTGACAAAGAGAAAAAAAAAACACCCACATGAATTCCATCAGTAATGCATAACTGATAAAATGTATACAATTTAAGTTGATTTGGATACAATAATAAATGTAATAGACAGTAAAAAACGTAATCTGCCTTGAACTGTAGCATAACCCAGTGAGGAACATTTTTAAAGTTCAGACAATTCAGTATGAAAGAACTAAATTCCTTTCACAACAACAACAAAATCAAGCTCACAAACAGCATAGACTGAGAGTAGAATTGAAACAATTTTCTCTGTAATCGACAGCAGGCAGCTGTTGCTGTCGATACGACTGAACTTGTATTGAACCTGAATCATTCCTTTAAAAACAGGCTTGTTGTTTTAGCCAACTCTTTAAGAGCCGTTTTATAGAGAGCCTCCTCTCCAAAGACTGCCGTGCATCCAATGGACGTCTGAGTTCACTTAACACGTGAAGCCTCTGATATATCCTATCGCTTAAATGCAGCTTCACTCCACTCAGTTAGTCTCTTTAAAATGCCAGGCTTTGTGAAAAGGGTCAATCTGTTGATGAGTTCAAACCCGGGTCGTCGCCACTAAAAGGTTTAAAATTCACTTTACGCAGTTGTCATATGACGGCGTCTCTTTTATTCATTTGATGCATTTTCTGTAAGAAACAAAGTCCGTCACAAGTGCTTAGATCGCTCCAAAATTGCAGCTCTATTGCTTTTAAGCCCAAGGTTATGCACATGTGCAGTGAGAGACAAATATGAAGTCAGTTAATGGTGTGTAATTGTGTACAAGCAGTAATTGAATCTGGCAGTGTTTGCCAACTGTGTCTATTACAAAAAACAGCAACAGCTTCCCTTAAGCATGCTTTTAAAATCAGAGATCTTTTTTCATCTGTTTCTCTCAGACAGCATGGGATTAAACGGAAGTAAATCTTCTTTTAATCCTGTTAAATCACTGACACGAATGACACTTTACAAATCTCAACGAACCAACAGACTGTCTCAAATTTGTCAAGAAGTTTTTAAAAATACAGTAAGTACATAACAATATTCTGAAACGTTATCACAATATAAATTACATTTTTCATTTTAATATATTTTTCAAATGGTATTTTTTTTTCTGTGACAAGAACAACATTTATTTGAAATATTAATCTTTTGAATTCATTATAAATGCAATTTGTTTTAAATCATTATAAGTGTCTTTACTGTCTCTTTCACCCTTGCTGAATAAAAGTATTAATTTAAAAAAAAATCTATCTGTCTATAAATAGATTTTCTATGTGAAATAAATCTGCTGTGATAATACGAAAATATAAACTAAAGTGGAGACGTTGGACTCACATGGAAAGAATCTACTTGTATTCAGATAAATATTGTCCGCCTTAGTTATAATCTGAAAATAGCCACAGGTTTTGTCCCTGACCTAAAAGAATACTAGCTGAAGCCTGGACAGAAACCAAACATAGCACTAAAGCTTCTTGGATTTGGATATAAATTGTTGAAAAATACACAGCGAAAGAATGAGGAAGAAAGACAGGGATAAACAGAAAGAATACAAATGTCATGAAACACTTTAGCAATGTTGTACAGCGAGATGATGAATTCATAGAGAGGGAGTGAGAGAGAGAGAGTATCTTAAGGAAAACATTGCTGTAGCATTTTTTAATCCTTGAAACACCAAAACGAGCAGTGGTTCCATCTTCCATCAAGCCTCTGCAATCCTCAGCTTTTAGGCTCATTTGAGATGCCAAACGACTGGTCTTGAACGTAAACGGGAGTAGGCGGCTGCAGGCTCAGATGTCAAAAACGTCTGTCAATCGCATGAAATAAAAATGTCAAGTCGGACAATTCTCACTTCCCATAGTGGAATATATATGTACGTAAGCAAAAGCAGAGACCCTCTATCCTTATTTTATTTTTTAAGTGAATGCATTTCTCCATTGTGCAGTGCAGATATTTTTAGCTACAATATACTGTATGAATTACATAAGTCTGAGTGAATTACATAAGTGCAGTCACTGTGTATTTGGCACGGAATGCATCATGCATGTGCACAGTACTTACGTTACAGCACTACACAACAAACATAAGTCACGTTCATTTGTTTGAAAAAGCACAATAACGTGTCATAAAAGAGGCTTTATGACTAGAGAAAGAGAATGTCAGAAGTGACCGATGTAGCTAGGTTAAAGTTGTAGGTAGGAGTGGAGAGAAAAGGAGAGAAAGATGATGAAGATGCTGGTGTTTTGATGGAGAGTTTGTGTAAAGAAGAGAGGAGGAGGAAGATGAAGGAGCAGTGGCCGCTCTAAATGCCTTTGCTTGATTGCTTTTTGTCCTCTGTATGTCACTCTTCATCAGTTCATTCAGAGACAGACCTGTGTGCATTTATCTGTCATGTCTCGTCCTCCATTAACCCAGTCTCTCAACCACTTTAGCCTGGACTTTACTCTTTCTATCTTCAAAGGGAGACTTTACAATAAACTACAAGTAATGGCTTAATATTATAAGAAAATCAAGAGAAATGGCAAATGGCTTGATAAATGTAACAGGATTACTTTCAAATTCATGACAGTTTTTCATGCCACAAAACATACTGTATTATACCAGTGTGAATGTAATAAAAATCAATCAATCAATCGTCAATCAATCAATCAATCAATCAATCAATCAATCAATCAATCAATCAATCAACCAGTCAATCAATAAATCAACCAATCAATCAATCAATCAACCAGTCTGTCTGTCTGTCTGTCTGTCTGTCAAAATTTTAAATATTTTTATCAATTATTTTGGGGTCATCAATCAATCAATCAATCAATCAACCAACCAATCAATCAATCAATCAATCAATCAATCAATCAACCAGTCTGTCTGTCTGTCTGTCAAAATGTTAAATATTTTTATCAATTATTTTGGGGTCATCAATCAATCAATCAATCAATCAATCAATCAATCAATCAATCAATCAATCAATCAATCAATCAACCAGTCTCTCTGTCTGTCTGTCTGTCTGTCAAAACTTTAAATATTTTTATCAATTATTTTGGGGTCCTCAGTATGTTATGTATGACAGCACATTTTCAAGTGCTTTTAAAGAGCTGCGAAGGAGATGTTCTTTTTATCCCCTTTCTTTTTTGGACACTGAGTTTGGTTCGTCTAAAAGCAGTATTGACTTTCATATTTTGAATATTTCACCGTCTGTTGTCCCAGACACAAAAAGATGAATGGTGCTTTTAAAAAAGAGCCCTAAAAAGGATCACTCCTGCATTATGGTGGAATTGAAACATCCTCGCCATTAACCCTGCCTTACTGTATATCCAAGATCACACAATAGGCCCCAAGACAAACAAAATCAGAGTACTAGAGTTAAAGAGAGAAAGAAAAGAGTCAGGATTTTCTAGAAGCTCTCTCACTCTTCACTAGACATTCATTAATATCTGAAATATACAATGATGACACAACATAAAAAAAACACATCTATCATAGCTATTTTTAGTGTACTTTCACTAGTGCCTCCCATGGCTACTACATCAAACTGACATTTACAGAAGATGCTTTTGAAAAGTCATGGATGCAATTTAAAACAATGGAAGCTGAAAAAGGTTTGATGCTAAGTGGAAAAGTTCAGATTCTTTTTTCTTTGCATGAAAAAATCTGACATGTCTGTCAGAGAAGGAACGGAGGACTCAAATGCAGTTCAAATCAAAAGAGACTTTATTCTGAACACCAAGCCAGCAAAGGTGTGAAACACCAAAGCCAGGGGAATGCAGTGGTGTGGCGCTCCCTACGCACACATTCTTTTTTTTTTTTACACTCTGTTTATTACGTTTTTACAATAAAATATACAGTACAAAATACAAATTAGCCTGAACAGATCTTCCCCATATAACCCTATGACATACCCCTACAACCCTAAATCTCCATCCCATAGTGCCACAAGTAAATAAATGAAACAAATATTGATTAAAAAAAAGTAAAAGACAGATAGTTAGATGAGGTCTATATATTCTGTCCTGTTGATATACCCAAATAAGAGAGGAAGCTGCCCCAGTGTTTTACAAACAGATCTTGACGTTTCTTTTTACCAGATGAGTATGCTATAATTATTCCCCTTAGGTAACCTTGAGTGACTCCCAAACGACCCCTGCAGAAGCAGTACCCTTATTAAGGAAATGTTCTATATTATCATTTAGAGATGTTATAAAATCAGAGTTGTTAAGAAGACAATTGCTAACTGTACAATTAACTGTAAGAACTAATGGTGAATGATCAGATAAAGTTCGTGGAAGGTATTCACACGAGTCCACCAAGTGCTCCTGTCTTTTATGTAGAAGAAAAAAGTCTATTCTTGGGAAACTTTTATGGGGTCGAGAAAAAAAAGAAAAGTCGTGTTGGGCCTTATGCAAAGCCCTCCAGATATCAATCAGTTCCAATTCAGCCATTATGTGCTTCACAGCCCTTGCTGATGGGGTTAAGGTGGAACATTTAAAGGGTGATCTCGAAGCAGTTTAATCACGATGGCTCTCGGTCTTTCATGCTCTGCTGGCAGACACTGAAGTGTACGGTGGGCCCGCTCAATTTCAAACAGGCGCCCCTGATCAACACCGATGATTTTAGGGAGCCATTCCTCCATAAACGACACTGCATCTCTCCCCTCAACCCCTTCAGGAAAACCCACGAGACGTAGATTATTCCATCTAGAGCGATTTTCAAGATCATCGACCTTATCTTTCAGGGTAAGCATTTCACATTCCATGTGCTTCTTAACTTCCGCAAAGTCTTTGCGCATATTCACAATAGCCCCTTCAACTCCATCCTGACGCGATTCAAGTTCGCTTAATTTTTGTCTCGTTTCCTGAAGGTCGCTTCTTAACTTCCGCAAAGTCTTCGCGCATATTCACAATAGCTCCTTCAACTCCATCCTGACGCGATTCAAATTCGCTTAATTTTTGTCTCGTTTCCTGAAGGTCACTATGTACTTTGTCTACTGATTCTCGTATTTCGCACAAACACCCATCTATCATGACTTGAATCTTCGCAAAACCCCTCTCCAGCTCTGTTTGAAACCATGCGGGAGGCGATGTCAGACTAGCTGAGACTAGCGTAGAACTATCTTCAGTAACGTTAGTCATTTCTTTCTTGTTATCGGCGGGGTTCTTAGGAGGCATCTTCAAAAGTCACTCATCGAAGTCTATCCAGTTTAGATAGAAGAAAAATAGGCGTATAGCCGCGCTTTACTTAGATTAGTGCAATAAAATAGGATTTTCTGTGGGAGCGATGCTTTCCGCGTCTTACTCTCAGGCGGCCATAACCGGTGCTCAGTAGGCTAATTTCTAATGAAAAGACCAATTTATATGACAGATTTTAATGTAGGCTTTTATATGTAAACATTGTGAGATAGCTATTTATAATGGTAATTAAACAAAGTTTTGCTCACTCAGTGTATTTTTGATTTTACAGTTGGGTAATTTTGTTGGGAAATAGTGCAGAGAGTATAGAGGAGTGTGAAAACTCAAAACGCGCCCATACAGCACAAAAACACAATAAGACATACCCACGCCGAAAGAAGACAAAGACAGGAATATATAGGAAGTGGGAACGAGTACCAGGTGTGGGCTAATAGAGCGCGCAGCACCGCGAGTTAGTGCTGATTGCTCCACCACATGTGGATGAAAATGACAGGACCAAAACAACCACCACGTGCAAATGACAACGACAGCGCACAGGTGAGTGGCAGAAAGGAGTCGCAGAAGGTACCGGTACTGACAGAATCCCCCCATCAGGGATGCCTCCTGGCATCTCCGGAAGACTCACCATGACACCGATGGAATTGGTCTATGAGAGCGCGGTCCAGTATGTCACGAGCCGGAATCCAGCATCTCTCCTCCGGACCATAACCCTCCCAGTCTACCAGATATTGGTGACCCCTACCCCTTCGCCTCACATCGAGGAGACGTCGTACTGTGTAGGCGGGCGACCCCTCGATGAGTCTAGGAGGCGGAGGGGCCAAGGTCTGGGGTTGGAAGGGGGAGCGAATGATGGGCTTGATTCTGGATACATGAAACACGGGGTGAACTCTCTTAAGCATGGGGGGTAACTTGAGTCGAACCGTCACCGGGTTAAGCACCTTAGTCACGATGTACGGTCCAATGAATTTAGGTCCCAGTTTATGTGCGGGTAGTTTAAGAGGAATGTTCAGGGTAGACAACCAGACCTTCTGACCGCAAATGTAAAGTGGGGGCTTAGAGCAGTGACGGTCCGCCGACGCCTTGTTCCTTTCGCCAGTCTGGATAAGGGCTTGTCTGGCGAGCCTCCATGTCTGGAGGCATCTCTGAATAAACGCGTGCGTGGATGGAACAATGGCGTCGGATTCTTGAGAGGGAAATAGTGGGGGCTGGTAGCCTAAACAGCACTGGAAGGGTGATAAACCCGTAGACGAGACCAGAAGGGAGTTACTGTATGTGTGTACTCGACCATGGCTAATTTGGAAATCCAAGTCAATGGTTCTGCTGACGCCACGCAACGCAGGACTCTCTCTAAGTCTTGATTGGCCCGCTCGGACTGACCATTAGTCTGCGGATGGTAACCAGAGGATAAGCTCACTGTCGCCCCCAGTTGCCGACAGAATTCTGTGCAAAACCTGGATATAAATTGGGGACCCCTGTCAGAGACCACGTCCACCGGGAGGCCATGAATGCGGAAGACGTGTTCTAAGACAATGGCCGCTGTCTCCCTCGCTGAAGGTAATTTGGGGAGGGGAATGAAATGAACCGCCTTCGAGAACCTGTCTACCACCGTGAGGACCACGGTGTTGCCATCAGACAGGGGTAGGCCTGTGACAAAGTCCATAGCAATGTGGCACCAGGGTCTCGAAGGGATAGGCAGCGGTCGGAGAAGCCCTACTGGGGGACGATTAGAGCCTTTACTCACCGTGCACACCGGGCAGGCCAACACGAACTCGCGAGCGTCCCGCGACACCGACGGCCACCAAAACCGTTGCTTAATCAGCGAAATAGTACGAGCAGCTCCCGGGTGGTAAGCTAGTCCAGAAGAATGGCCCCACTGAAGGATGCTGGTTCGAACCGACCTGGGCACAAACAACAGACCCTCTGGGCATCCGGCAGGGATGGTGACGCCGTCTAGCGCCTCGCGGACTCTGGATTCCACCTCCCAGGTGACCGCCGCAACCACTCGGCTGGGTGGCACGATGGGCGCCGGAGAGGTGGACTCAGAGTCAGCTTCAAAAAGCCGCGAGAGCGCGTCGGGTTTACCGTTCTTACTCCCTGGGCGATAGGAGATGATAAAGTTAAAACGCCCGAAGAATAGAGCCCAGCGGGCCTGTCGAGAATTTAGTCTTTTGGCGGAACGAATGTACTCAAGGTTCTTATGGTTGGTCCAAACCAAAAAAGGAACCCCCGCACCCTCCAGCCAGTGACGCCACTCCTCCAACGCCAACTTAACGGCCAGTAACTCCTTATTCCCGATATCGTAGTTCCGTTCCGAGGGGGTAAGACGATGAGAGAAAAAGGCGCAAGGGTGTATTTTGTCGTCAGCGGGTGATCTCTGGGACAAAATAGCCCCCACTCCCACCTCTGATGCACCCACCTCCACTACGAATTGGCGAGACGGGCGAGACGGGCTAAGGATAGGGGCTGAAACAAAGCGGCCTTTTAATTTCTCAAAGGCCTCCTGAGCCGGTTGAGCCGGTTAGAAACGCCTTAGCGTGGAGGCGAGATTAGTCAGGGGCAGGGCGATTTGGCTAAACACTCGAATGAACCGCCTTTAAAAATTGGCAAACCCCAGAAATCGCTGAA
>NW_015548521.1:559997-562555 GCF_001515605.1 Sinocyclocheilus anshuiensis
AACCACAAGTCTGGGTGGCACTATGGGTGCCGGAGAGGTGGACTCAGTGTCAGCTTCAAAAAGCCGCGAGAGCGCGTAGGGTTTACCGTTCTTACTCCCTGGGCGATAGGAGATGTTAAAGTTAAAAAGCCCGAAGAATAGAGCCCAGCGGGCCTGTCGAGAATTTAGTCTTTTGGCGGAACGGATGTACTCAAGATTCTTATGGTCGGTCCAAACCAAAAAAGGAACCCCTGCACCCTCCAGCCAGTGACGCGAATGAACCGCCTGTAAAAATTGGCAAACCCCAGAAATCGCTGAACTGCTTTACGATTCTCCAGGCTGGGCCAATTAGCAACCGCTTCTACCTTGACAGGGTCCATTCGAATGCCCTCGGGCGACAAAATAAACCCCAGGAACGGAACTGACCGTGCGTGGAACTCGCACTTCTCCGTCTTGGCGAATAAACGATTCTCTAGAAGCCACTGTAACACTCGCCTGACGTGCTGGACATGGTCACGCTCGTTCTGGGAGAAGATCAGGATGTTGTCGAGGTATACAAACACAAACCGGTTGACCATGTCTCTGAGCACATCATTGATGAGCGCCTGGAAGACCGCGGGGGAGTAAGAAAGTCCAAAAGGCATGACCAGATATTCAAAGTGACCTGTAGGGGTGTTAAAGGCGGTCTTCCATTCGTCCCCCTTCCTAATCCGAACTAGGTGATAAGTGTTGCGTAGGTCTAACTTCATAAAAATGGTCGCCCCCTGCAAGAGTTCGAAGGCTGAAGACATCAACGGCAAGGGATGACTATTCTTGACCGTGATGTCATTCAGCCCCCGATAATCAATACAGGGCCGGAGCGACCCATCCTTCTTCTCCACGAAGAAAAACCCCGCCCCAGCTGGAGAGGAAGAAGGACGTATGATAGTAAAGATGGTTGCCCCCTGTAAGAGTTCAAAGGCCGAAGACATCAGAGGCAAGGGATGACTATTCTTGACTGTGATGTCATTCAGCCCCCGATAATCAATACAGGGACAGAGCGAACCATCCTTCTTCTCCACAAAGAAAAACCCAGCCCCAGCTGGAGAAAAATAAGGACGTATGATACCGGCTAATAGGGAATCATTAATATATTTCTCCATGGCCTCCCTCTCAGGACCGGAGAGCGAATAAAGGCGCCCCTTAGGCGGAGAAGTGCCAGGTAATAAGTCTATCGCACAGTCATACGTGCGATGCGGAGGAAGAGATGAAGCTCGGGACCTACTGAATACCGCCCTCAAGTCATGGTATGCCTCCGGAACATCTGCCAGGTTCACCGGCTCCTCCTGTAACACAGAGTCAGACATTACAAGGGGTGAAGCAGACACCAAACATTGAGACAGACAAAATGGCCTCCACTCTACTACCATATGGTGAGCCCAAAGAAACACCAAAGTCAGGGGAATGCAGTGGTGTGGCGCTCCCTGCGCACACATTCACCAAGACAGAGGGCTGAGAGGAATACTGGAAACGTCCAGTGTCGTACTCCCAATCCGGCCTCACTGTCCACAACCGAAATATTAATTCCTCGCCTGAGGCTCCTGGAAATAGTGCAGAGAGTATAGAGGAGAGTGAAAACTCAAAACGCGCCCATACGGCACAAAAACACATAAGACATACCCATGCCGAAAGAAGACAAAGACAGGAATATATAGGAAGTGGGAACAAGCACCAGGTGCGGGCTAATAGAGCGCGCAGCACCGCGAGTTAGTGCTGATTGCTCCACCACGTGTGGATGAAAATGACAGGACCAAAACAACCACCACGTACAAATGACAACGACAGCGAACAGGTGAGTGGCAGAAAGGAGTCGGAGAAGGTACCGGTACTGACAATGTCGGTTGAATGTCATGTTATAGGAAATAACAGCACTGCCAAAAACTGCCAAAAGTGCACTAAGCTTTTTACCACATTAAAGGAATAGTTAAGCCAAAAATAAAAAAGTAGATAAAGCGTACTTAACCACAGGCTAAGTACTGTTCACTGGAACAGATTCTGAGAAATTTAGCATTAAAGGGGTCATATGATGTTGCTAAAAAAAACATTATTTTGTATATTAGGTGTAATGAAATGTGTTTATGTGGTTTAAAGTTCAAAAAACACATTATTTTCCACATACTGTACATTATTGTTTCTCCTCTATGCCCCGCCTTTCTGAAACGCGTAGATTTTTACAAAGCTCATCGTTCTGAAAAGTGAGGTGTGCTCTGATTGGCCAGCTATCCAGTGCATTGTGATTGGCCGAATACCTCAAGCGTGTGACGGAAATGTTATGCCCCTTACCATACTGTGATGCCCTGTCCGGCCGGAGCGACGAGACAAAAACATTAAAACCCATTATAAACGAGGCATTTGTTGCATCCAGTGGGGACATAATTACGGATTATAATGACTTATATTGGCTTTTTATACGTTGTGTTGCATCGCGCTGCGTAACATTAAAACCATGTCTGCATTTGTCATCGGAGAAATGACAAACAAGCGCTACTCTACACTGCTCAAAACTCGCGTTTGAATCATTAGTGGCAAATTCTTTAAAT
>NW_015548521.1:563305-563549 GCF_001515605.1 Sinocyclocheilus anshuiensis
GGAATATTTGGGTTGAACTGTTCTGGAACAGTGTTGTAAATACAACTTAACCACTGAATTCTAGTCGTGTCCTCTTTTGGACGACCAAACAAAGTAGTTTCGCTTTCACAACGAAACACACGGCAGGCTAGAGTGAGCTGCAGCCGGAGGGCTAGAGTGAGCTGTGGCCGGAGGCCTAGAGTGAGCGGAGGCCGGCGGGCTTGCGGCAACCACATGTGATGACCCCGGGCTGGACTCCGCTTCG
>NW_015548521.1:564053-567855 GCF_001515605.1 Sinocyclocheilus anshuiensis
TAGTCTTTGCAACTTTACAGATCTTCTTTATGCACCAAGAGCTTGTAACACTCCAAAGAGAAAGGAAAAATTGAAATCGCATCATATGACCCCTTTAAATCACTTGCTCACCAATGGAATTGAATTGTCTTGGTGACAGAAGCTTCCAGTGCACAGACAGGATTACAAGTGACAAGACACATATAACAAAAATAAAGAAGTGATTAAAAAATAAATATGTGAAAAACAATACACAATATAGTGTATGTACAGATGTGCTATATACAAATTATGCAAGGAAATTTGAATAGACGTAAGATATGTTAAATCAATAACATATGTATAATAAATATAAGTACGGATAGTGGGTATTGCACATGTTTTATTGCACAGTGGGGGGAACATTTAACTGTTCGTGAGGTAGATGACCTGAGGGAAGAAGCTTTTCCTATGATCTGGCTGTTTTGGTGCTCAGTGCTCTGTAGCGCCGACCAGACGGCAACAGTTCGAAGAGGTGTGCTGGGTGTGAGGGGGCCTGAATTATTTTGCCAGCCCTTTTGCTCACTGTGGATGAGTACAGTTCTTGGAGAGAAGGGAGGGTTGTACCAATGATTCGCTCAGCAGTCCGGACTACACTCTGTAGTCTTCTGAGGTCAGATTTGGTAGCTGAGCTGAACCAGACAGTTATAGAAGTGCAGAGCATGGATTAAATGAGAGCAGAGTAGAACTGTTTCAGCAGCTCCTGTGGCAGGTTGAACTTCCTCAGACTTGCTCACCAATGGAATTGAATTGTCTTGGTGACAGAAGCTTCCAGTGCACAGACAGGATTACAAGTGACAAGACACATATAACAAAAATAAAGAAGTGATTAAAAAATAAATATGTGAAAAACAATACACAATATAGTGTATGTACAGATGTGCTATATACAAATTATGCAAGGAAATTTGAATAGACGTAAGATATGTTAAATCAATAACATATGTATAATAAATATAAGTACGGATAGTGGGTATTGCACATGTTTTATTGCACAGTGGGGGGAACATTTAACTGTTCGTGAGGTAGATGACCTGAGGGAAGAAGCTTTTCCTATGATCTGGCTGTTTTGGTGCTCAGTGCTCTGTAGCGCCGACCAGACGGCAACAGTTCGAAGAGGTGTGCTGGGTGTGAGGGGGCCTGAATTATTTTGCCAGCCCTTTTGCTCACTGTGGATGAGTACAGTTCTTGGAGAGTAGGTAGGGTAGTCAGCAGTCCGGACTATCAGCTGCAATCTTCTGAGGTCAGTTTTGGTAGCTGAGCTGAACCAGACAGTTGTTGAAGTGCGGAGGACGGATTCAATGATGGCCGAGTAGAACTGTTTTAGCAGCTCCTGTGGCAGGTTGAACTTCCTCAGTTGGCGAAGGAAGTACAGCCTCTGCTGGGCCTTTTTGACAATAGAGTTGACAATACAGTGCTGTCCATGATGGTGAGTGGGGGGAGAGCAAGGGTTTCCTCCTAAAGTCCATGATCATCTCCATTGTTTTGAGCGTGTTCAGCTCCAGGTTGTTAAAACTGCACCAGACAGACAGCCACTCAACCTCTTGTCTGTAAGCAGACTCGTCACAGTCCTGAATGAGGCCGAAAAGTGTGGTGTCGTCTGCAAACTTAAGGAGTTTGACAGAGGGGTCAGTAGGGGTGCAGTCGTTGGTATACAGGGAGAAGAGCAGTGGGGAGAGAACACATCCCTGGGGGGTGCCAGTGCTGATGGTGCGGCTGTTGGATGTGAATTTACCAATTCTCACTAGCTGTTACCTATCTGTCAGAAAGCTGGAGATCCATTGACATAGATAGAGCTAGGAACAGGGAGCTGGGTTAGTTTAGTCTGGAGGAGTGTTGGGATGATGGTGTTGAAGGCCGAACTGAAGCCCACGAACAGGATCCTCTCCCTGTTTTGTCCATGTTGCAGGATGAAGTGCAGTCCCATGTTGACTGCATCATCCACGGACCTGTTTGCTAAGCCATAGCTCGCTAAGCCATAGCACGGACCAAGCTTCAGATAAGCACTTTAAGCGACTTTATGACCACAGATGTTAAAGCAGCAGGTCTGTAGTCATTAAGTCAAGTAATGTTGGGTTTCTTTGGGACGGAGGTGATGGTGGAGCACAGGGCCGTGCAGAGACCTTTGGAGGGGCAGGTATAAAAGGGGCACATGGAGCATGGCTTTTAATAACAAATGCTTCTGTATTGATAGCAGCAAATGCCGTGACGCAGTTTTGAAAAAGAAACACAGAACAGAAAAGACAATTTTAAGTTTAAAAGTTAAATAAATATTTCTTTGCACCTCTTAATCACTCTGAAAATAGAAACGGAATTAAATTAGGCCTATTATTATTATTGAGTTTACAGGGTATGGTGGTTTTGCTGTTGTAAACACTACTGTTGTTGTTGTAGAAAAAAATATTTCTGTCTTATTTAAAATAGAATTATATTATAATCCTGTTCTGAATTTATAATTTTTTTTAATTATAATGATGATAAAAACAGGATTGATAAGTAGCCTATAAATCGGAGGATGAGAAAATCAGTATAAGCCTGTTTTATCAGGGTTGTGATAATTATTTTTAAGGCACTCTTATTATACCGTAATAAAAAAAGTTATAAGTTAAAGTAATAGTTTTTTAGTCAGATAACATAAAGACAAGACCCCTCGATGCACTTTAATCTTTTCCCAATCAAACAGCAAGAACGAAAGAGAACAGGCACCTTTGTTTATATTGCTGCGTGTAGAACATTAGCTGCATTTTTAATATTTAATTTTAAAGAAATGTAATTTCGTCCCCAGCACTTTATTCGGCCAGGTGTGGTCACGTAGAGGTTTCTAGATTTCAATTCAAAGAGACAGTATCGATAGTCTATGCATGACCTGACGTTTTATTCGTATCCAAAATGAGGAGAAGTGAATATCTGGAGCGCTTAACACTGTATGTTTAATTCATACTCGAAGCCGGAGGGCGCTCTCGTGCAGAAAGTCCATAACAGACTCATAGAAGGAATGACTTATGACGTGCTGGAAACCCTAATATGAACAAAAGCATCCGGCTATCTATCGCTGTAGCTGAGCTGAATAAAAAGCAGAAAAAAACATGAAGACAGTAAACACACGATTGCGAAAATATACGGTTTATGTGTGTTTTTCAAGTTATGTCCAGGTAATAAATAAACTTTATGAATAATGCAATACTGATTGACATATCATTTAGTAGCCTATAGAAACTATAAATTTCCTGCCTTATTCTGTTATAAAAATGGGTAAAAGGTGCTTGTAGTAGCCTTTATAAACCGATCATAAAATTGTCATTAGGAAAATATTGAACAAAAATATTATAGCCCCTTGCTGGAGCTAACCTTACTTCCACAGGCTACAGTGGATAATTTATTATTCATTCATTTTACTAATAGTTAGATTGGGCAGGCCTTCACAAAATGGTGCTTAATTACAAAAAAAAATAAAATAATTTGCTTTGACAAAAGGGCACTTTAGGCATCAAGGGGAAAGGGGCAGGTGCTCAAGCACCCATCGCACGCCCCTCTGCATGTGCCTGGTGGAGCATTTGAAGCAGGCAGGGACTTCGCACAGCTCCAGTGATATGTTGAAGATCTGTGAGAAGATGGGGGCCAGCTGGTCAGTACAGATTTTCAGAAAGGCTGGTGTCACACCGTCTGGGTCTGGTGCCTTTCTTCTCTTGCTCTTTCTGAAGACCTGGCGCACATCATCTTCACTGATCTGGAGTGCTAGAGGGGGGGAGAGGGGGGTTGCCGGAGGTGTGTATGGCGTTTTTTC
>NW_015548521.1:568082-589134 GCF_001515605.1 Sinocyclocheilus anshuiensis
GTGTATGTTTAATTCATACTCGAAGCCGGAGGGCGCTCTCGTGCAGAAAGTCCATAACAGACTCATAGAAGGAATGACTTATGACGTGCTGGAAACCCTAATATGAACAAAAGCATCCGGCTATCTATCGCTGTAGCTGAGCTGAATAAAAAGCAGAAAAAAACATGAAGACAGTAAACACACGATTGCGAAAATATACGGTTTATGTGTGTTTTTCAAGTTATGTCCAGGTAATAAATAAACTTTATGAATAATGCAATACTGATTGACATATCATTTAGTAGCCTATAGAAACTATAAATTTCCTGCCTTATTCTGTTATAAAAATGGGTAAAAGGTGCTTGTAGTAGCCTTTATAAACCGATCATAAAATTGTCATTAGGAAAATATTGAACAAAAATATTATAGCCCCTTGCTGCAGTTAACCTTACTTCCACAAGCTACAAACAGCAATATAAACAACAGCTGTGCATGCTCTCTTCATGCAGTTATTGTATAATAATAATAATTTAGTAATATAAGTATACAAGCACACCGCTCCGCTGAGAACTGCACTTACCGGCAGACGCGGACGTTATGAAGGCATCCTGGTAGTGCGCTACATTAAAGGTGTCTGAACATGAGGGATAGTCCCTGATGAGATCGTCAGGTGAAAGGTCATCATCATGTGGATAATTTTATTTACGACTAAATTATAATTCATTCATTTTACTAATAGTTAGATTGGGCAGGCCTTCACAAAATGGTGCTTAATTACAAAAAAAAATAAAATAATTTGCTTTGACAAAAGGGCACTTTAGGCATCAAGGGGAAAGGGGCAGGTGCTCAAGCACCCATCGCACGCCCCTCTGCATGTGCCTGGTGGAGCATTTGAAGCAGGCAGGGACTTCGCACAGCTCCAGTGATATGTTGAAGATCTGTGAAAAGATGGGGGCTAGCTGGTCAGCGCAGGTTTTCAGACAGGCTGGTGTGACACCGTCTGGTGCCTTTCTTGTTCTTTCTGAAGACCTGATGCACATCATCTTTACTGATCTGAAGTGCAGGTGTGGGGGAGAGGGGGTAGCTGGAGGTGTTAACGTTTGTGTACAGAGATGTTCAGAGCGGGTGTGGGGTGTGAGACCGGTTTCAACCTACAATCAAACTCATTCAGGTCTTCAGCAAGTTGTTGATTCACCTCAGTGCTGGGGGATGGTGTCTTGTAGTTTGTAATGTCTTTCAGGCCTTTCCACACTGAAGCCGTGTCGTTGGTGGAGAACTGATGTTCTAGCTTTTTAGCATAGTTCCTCTTAGCCACTCTAAATCTCCTTATTCAGTGTGTTTCTGGCCTCATTGTTCAAGACCCTGTCACCCTTTCTGTAGGCATCCGCTTTGGCCTGGCGAAGCTGTCTGAGTTTTGCTGTGAACCATGGTTTGTCGTTGTTGAATGTTAAATAAGTCCTGGTAGGAACGCACATGTCTTCACAGAAACTGATATAGGATGTTACAGTCTCTGTGAGCTCGTCCAGATCTTTGGCGGCAGCTTCAAAAACACTCCAATCAGGGCAGTCGAAGCAGGCTTGTAAATCCCGCTCTGCGTTATGAGTCCATCTTTTTACAGTCCTTAATACAAGCTTAGCTGCTTTCAGTTTCTGCCTGTAGGTCAGTATAAGATTAACCAAACAGTGATCAGAGAGGCCCAAAGCTGCTCATGCGACAGAGTGATATGCATCCTTTATTGTGGTGTAACAGTGATAGGGTGACCATACGGGCCATTTTTATGGGACGCGTCCTTGCCAGGATTTCTATATTGCCTAAAATATCCAGGTTTTGGCTGTCTGCACTGCAGTGGCAGCAGCTTCAAAAATACTCCAATCAGCGCAGTCCATCTTTTTACAGTTCTTACTACAGGTTTAGCAGATTTAAGTTTTTGCCTGTATGTTGGAAGAAGATGAACCAGGCAGTGGTCAGAGAGTCCTAAAGTTGCTCTGCCCTTACAGAAAAACCACATGAACTTCACATGTGCAAATCACATGTTAAAATCACATGTTAAAATCACATGTGAAATATGTGAAACACATGTGAAACTCATGAAGTGAGTAGAATGGCTTACAGTTGATGAAGAGTGCTTCTAGATCAGGAGAGCACATCTTCTTTAACACAGTTACATCTGTACACCACCTCTCATTGATGTAGAAGCATGTCCCGCCGCCACTCGATTTCCCCGCTGATTCTGCATCGCGATCTGCTCTGAACAACTGGAAGCCCGGCAGACTTAACACGCTGTCCGGAATGGCATCATTCAGCCAGGTTTCTGCGAAACACAGAGCAGCAGAGTTTGAAAAATCCTTATTTGTCCGGGAGAGCAGAAGAAGTTTGTCCATTTTTTGTTCTTCCACATTTGCACACATTCGCTGGTCAAAAACCCCGTAACTACATTTGAGTTTGACAAAAAGCAACTGAGTGAGCCTCATCACCTAGGTAAAATATATTTCTAAGACATTTCTTCTTTGATTTTTGATTGCTGATACACTTAATTTATTAACATTTAATCATATTATATGGTCACATGGTTAATTCATGTTTACTGTTAATATGCACGCATTCGCTAGCTAGCTAATTTTTGAATGTAATGTACTTGCTGCTCAACTTCACATGCATAAACATAGTAAAACATAGTTTTACTACAGTAATGTTGTAGTAAATAAAAAAACATTACAGAAACAGAACACTGTGAAATCCTTATATTTTATCATGCAAAATGTAATATATATATATATAGATCTGTTCCGATGAAGAAACAAACTCATCTACATCTTGGATGGCCTCCCAGATAGCATGCGAATGTGGGCCACTTAAAGCAATGATATGGCACTGCTGGCCTTCTTATGTGAAACAATAAATAATGTGTTTTTTGAACCTTAAACCACATAAACACGTTTCATTATACCAAATACACAAAATAATGTTCTTTTTAGCAGCATCATATGACCCCTTTAAAACTTATCTGGGCCAGTTTTGGCAAAGATATGGCACAGTGAGCACTGACCTGGCCTTCTTATGGCCTGGACAAAATGGATGTAAGCCTAAAGTGGCCCAGTGCCAACCAAATGTGAGCCACCTATTGCAAAAATGTGGCACAATTGACAAAGGCTAATCAGGGTGTAAACCAAATGTGGTCCACATATGTTCCAAATATACGGCACAGTCAGCATTGGCTAATCAGTGTGTAAGCCCAGCTTGTCCCACATTTGACATGGCAAATATGCCCCATATTATAATGCATTATAAAACAGATGAGGGCCACTTCTGGTTTGGATGTAGCACTTGACATTGGCTAATTGAAATGGAAGTGTGAAATTGTAAATATGGCCTAACAGAATTTGGCTACTTTTAGTAGGATGCAACACAGTTAACTGATGCAGGGTGATCTGGATATGAGTCTTAAGAAGGCTACATACGCAGCAATTAATTTTTTGAAGCATGCTTTTAATGGCAGCTTTTTTATGTGTGTACTGTGCAGCATTAAAACAGAAGTGCACTATAATGATAGCTCTTACTGTCATGGTTTCTGTTAATTTGGACTTTGTTTTCCTTTTGCACCATTTCCCTTGTTGTGTTGATTGTATTATTCTGTTCAGATGTGACTAGTTAATTATCCTTGTTTGGTCTGACTGTCTGAGTACATAAGTTCCTGTATGTTCACTTTGGGTTTGTCTGGTCTTACGTATGTCTACATGTCTTAAATGTTGCTGTGCTACATTGTGTTTGTATTCACCCTTGTTGGATTAAACACTTATGATCTATAACCGTTCATCTTCGTCGTGAGCTCTTTAACACAGCATAGCCATGACACTTACAGACTTACTGTGCAGGTAGAGTCTGAGTGAGAAGCATTTAGGTTCAAACTTGTGAAGAACTGTTTTTAAAGTATTGGAATGTGTCTTTGAATACTTATCTGTGACATTTGGATTGCTGCTTGTGCAAAACTTGAGTCGGGATGATTTTACCAAGTAGGACACATTTCTGGAACTTATTTGAACATTTAGGGAGGACATTTTAAAATTTCCCTTTACAATATGTTGAGTATATGCATAACTCACTTAAGGCTTAGTGTGGCCCAGATAATATATATTTATGCTTTATTTGGCTCATTATTAGCTAAAATGTGGCTGTGCAGTGGCCACATTAGGGCCACTTTTGGTTTATTTGGCTGGCTTACATGTGACAATGCTAAGGCTTACTTGAGGCCCAAATCTGGCAAAGAGGACCAGACTGCCCAAATGCCATTATCTGGATCTGGGCCAGAATTAAAATAAATGCGGCCCAGATTTGGGCCAGTTCTGTTTTGTTTTATTTATTTATTTGTTTGTTTGCTGACATGCGGCCTTCCTATGGCTTGCTTGTGGCCCAAATTTGCCAAACAGGAGTGGACCACCCAAATGCCATCATTCTACACAGTATGTGAGCTGGAGCAAGGTGTTGGATCTGGGCCAGAATTCAAATCAATGTGGCCCAGATCTGGGCCAGTTCTGCTTTATTTGGTTTATTCACATTGGGCCTTCCTTTGGCTTGCTTGTGGCCCAAATCTGGCAAACATGAGCGGACCGCCCAAGTGGCAAAAATTTTGCACCTAAAGAAATCAATGGCACAGTTAACAAACGTGTTTTTAATGTATATTCACATGAGATCCATATAGCCTGATCCTCTTCTAGCCTTATTTGCACCTTCAGTGGACCTCATAGGTCTCTCACAAGCCTTTTTTTTTTCATTTTTAAGTGAAAATTGAACATGTTGTTCAAAGGATTGCATGGAAAGGTCAGACTGCATTTTCCATATGACCTAGAATCATGATTAAAATTATTCTGGCCTTCGAATCCCCTCTGCCCTCAGTGTTATTACATAAATAATGGCTATGTTATTTATATGACCCAAGGACCTCTACCCCTGGGAATCATAAACCAATGGGTGTTTGACTGCTAAGCCGCTTAAAGGGAAGTTGGAATCATTTACTTTATGCAGCTGATGGGGCCTGAGCCAGAGCTGGTGACATGGAGAATCAGATCTGTATGCTGGAGCTGTCACTGCATATGGAGGATATAACGCTTCAGGAATTTTATTTCAACCTTGTACATGTCTTTACTCTGTCAAATCACTGGTTTAATTTACAGTACTTGTGTAGTGAGGAGTAATATCAAACACATCATATATCATAAACCCACAGGGCAAAATGTCAAAGATAGTTACTGGACTTTAGCACTAACAAACTCATAGTGTCAATTAAATCTGTGTTTAGGTCTGGAAAGTGTTCACGTATTTGTTGCACAGGAAATGAACATAAAATGGTAAAAAGGAGACTACATGGGAAATGAAGAGGCTAATTTTCTTTAGTGAAATGTATTACATTATTTAGATTTTCTGCACAATCAAATGCTAAAAATAATGCTAAAAAGTCAGGATCAGATTTGTTTTGTTCTGTTTGAACACACCAAAAAATGCACACATGAAATATTGGTCTAAGCTGAAATTATCATATAATTTTATCTTGAAGCTTCCTCAAAAAAAAAAGTCCATTACTATACATAGCTTTGTCATGGACAATGGTGAATATAAGGAAACATCTTACAGCTGAATGCCACAATTGACCAACAAGAATATTCCATAGAGCTGTGTAATAAATGAAAATATTCCATTCCTGGACGTGATAATGCTGATTTAGAAACCACTGATTTAGAGTTCATTCGGTGAGGGATTCATCAGACTGATTCAGTAAAAGGAACTTAAAAGGACTGTCTCGAAAGAGTCATTTATTACTGAATCAGACTACATTAACTGCACCGAAAAGACTTGATTTATTTTCACTTGATTGACTAAAAGGAACTGTTCATGAATTGTTCTCCACAGGAACAAATGAGTCTAATAAATCAGTTCTTTTAGTGAATCAAAAACATACAGAGCACATACCTGCATTTGGCATTATGGTACATTTTATTTGCCTGATTAATGTTTAGTTATAAATCACTTTTGTTTATCATTTGTAAGTCACTTTAAATAAAAGTGTCTGCTAAATGATATGTACATGGTCATCTTTTGCTATATCCAATATCATATCTGGACTTATACTAACTGTGTACAGCTCTGTTGTGCTTTGTTGGTTTCAGTACGACCCCAGCGATAGTGGAAACTGCACAGAGATTAAATTGAGATCTTTATGGAAAGCACGTTCTTGCATAAGTGTCTCCTGGGGGCAGGGGTCAAGGCAATGAGAATCCTTCATCAAACCTTCAAGAGTTGAAATCTTCTCTTTAAATGTGGTTCTTTAACCACAACAGATGCAATGGTGGCATCAAGGTCAATTTCCTCCGCAGCAGAAGTGGCAATAATATAATTCATCTCTTTTTGCTTCATGCATTTTTCTCAAATCCACCGTTTCTGCTCATCAACTCGGCTCAAGTGGGTGCTGATTGGTTCAGACAAATGCAATCTGTGCCACCCTCTCATCGCGCTTGTAGTATGCCCCTGATGTGAACTTAATTTCTTTAAAATGCTCAATGTCTTGCTTCATTCTGATTTGCCTCTCAATCATCTTGTAGAGTACCACCTATTGTCTTATTGAGCAGAATTGTAGAAAAACAAGCTTGAGGCGAGTTCATGCATCTGCAGTATATAATGATTTTGGTAAAGAATTTGCTCTTGTAATTTATACACTTTGTGACATACACTCTTAAAAGTAATGTTCTTTATTGGGATCTGTGGTTCTCATTAATATCCATGAAACCGTTTGCACACACGGTTCTATATAATGGAAGAAGGTTCTTTAGACTAGTTCTTCACACTAAGAGAAAAACGGTTCTTATAAGAACTGTTTCACGAAAGGTTCTTTGGGGAACTCAAATTGGTTCTTTAATAATTGTTAAAGTTAAATTTTTTTTGTCATTGTTTACTCACCCTCATGTTGTTCCAAACCAGCAAGGCTTGCTTTCTACTGTGGAACACAAAAAGAGATGTTGATACTGAACGTTTAAGTTGTTAGTCAATGAAAATCTTTTCCTCTGACTGTCAAATTTCATTGGTGTGTAAATTTGGTGCATCACATTCAGCGAAAATAGTCACATGAATCAATGCAATTTGGCATCATTGATGTCAAACCTGGTCTGACATGTTTGGATGTGCCATATTTAATATACTTGCAAACAGAGCGAGGTTTGAGAGCTGTGGTGAAGAAAAAGATTAACATTGAATTGATTTAAATTTAAATGTAATAATTTCAGAAGAACTGGAATGTAGCGCATAAGAATGGACTATGATTTTATGGTGTTAAACATCAGATTTTGACTAAACATCTTTTGAGTTTCATGGAAAAATGTCATACAGGTTTGGAACGGTCAGTGTTAGTTTTGTTCATTTACTATCATAGCTAATATTATGAATTAGCTTTTATTTTTATTTTACTTGTAGTTTTATTTTTAGTAATTTAGTTCTGAAATTCTAAAGTTCTAAATAGTTTTTTTCTTTTTTATAGAAAGGAACTATTTGGAATATAATAGTTATACTGTTGTAAACTATTATAATGTTTTTTTTATTTATTTATTTTTTTTTATTTTGGTTAGTAATTTTAGTACTTAAACTTATTTCAGTTAGTTGCCAAGGCAAATTTGAATTTAATATCTGTTTGATTTTCAGCTTTATTTCTGTTAATATAATAGTTTTAGTTAAAGATAACCACAGTGGGAAAGACGTGAGAAATGATGTCAATGATTTAGCAATTTCATTTGGCAATGCTAGTATTCCAAAATCACAAACGTCAGCTTTACTGTAATTCAAAAATTTTTATCATAATGTCTTATAGCTATTTGTTTGATTGCAGGTATCTTGGCATCACCCGCCCTTTGACCTACCCTGCTCGACAAAACGGCCAGCTGATGGCAAAGATGATCTTTGGTGTGTGGCTCGTGTCCGCCTCGATCACCCTGCCGCCATTCTGTGGTTGGGCGAAGAACGTTAACACAGCTGGCGTTTGTCTAATCAGCCAGGACTTCAGCTACACCATCTACTCCACCGCCGTGGCCTTCTACATCCCCATGATCGTCATGCTCTTCATGTACTACAAGATCTTCAAGGCCGCCAGAAAAAGTGGCGCCAAGCATCGTTTTACCAACTTCCCACGTCGGGATCGTCTGGAGACCGTCGCCAGCGAGGCTCTCAGGATGCAAGGCCTAAAACCCCAACACACGCCTGGCGTAGCCGAGGAGTGCGCTGCTCTTTCACGCTTGCTCAGCCGCGAGCGACAGAATATCTCCATCTTTAAGCGAGAGCAGAAAGCAGCTACGACATTGGGTGTGATAGTTGGAGTTTTTGGCATTTGTTGGCTGCCGTTTTTTATTCTATCTACAGCGAGACCATTTATATGCGGGGTCAAGTGTAGTTGCATGCCAATTTGGCTGGAGAGGACGCTGCTGTGGTTTGGATATGCCAACTCGCTAATGAACCCCTTTATTTACGCTTTCTTCAACCGGGACCTGCGGTCCACATACAGAGACCTGCTCCGCTGCAGGTACCGGAACATAAACCGCCGACTGTCGGCTGTAGGTGTGCATGAAGCACTGAAGGTTTAAAAGGATGTGGTTTGGTCTGGATTTGGTTTGCACACAGTTCAGACAGGACTGAATCACGATCAGTCGAGTAAGACTTTGAAGCCAAACAATGTGCACTGATACATCCGCTTATGGGATTTTTTTAGGGACGGTGTGAACAAAAGACAGAACCACAGCCTCATACTTATTCAGAACACTCATATTTCAGTTTCATTCAGATATTTGGTCATATTCAGCACGGATTATTGAGACGTGAGTAAAACTTCGATAATTGAATTTATCGTCAAAACCCATAAAAATACAAAATAATATATTTTATTTTTATTTTTTTTATGTTATGTATATACATAACATTACTGTTAAAAGTTTGGGGTCTGTAAAAAATGTTTGAAGAAATTACAGTTTTTATTTATTTAATTGCAAATTAATAAATCTAATATCTTTACTATTTAAAAAAATTATATTGTTTTGAAATTTCTATTAATCAAAAAATACTGGAAAATAAATGTCAAATATTCAAGAAGCACAACTGAATCAAGACTGGAATAATGGCAGCTGAAAATTCAAAGAGAAACATTTTAATATATTAAAACAGAAAACAGCTATTTTACGCTTTTTCACAACATTACAGTTTTTTTTTTTTTACTGTATTCTGTATTCGTTTTCTGTATTACTCTGTATTTCACCAAATAAATGCAGCCTTGGTGAACATAGGAGATGTTCTTTCAAAAACATTAGAAAAATTACCAACCCCAAACTTTTGAACAGTTGTGTATATATTTTAATCTACATCAAGTATTGATTTATGGTCTTAAGACAGTGAGTTATAATTGAATTTGATACTTTTTACTAAAATAGTACCTTTATATAAAGAACAGTGGCTATTGGCTGTTTTCATAACTAATGAAAACGTGTTCATGTTTTGGCTTCATCTCTCAAGAATCAAATGAGAATCAGTTATAAATTTTCATTTTGAAATATGAAGTAAATTCTGGTAGGGACACTTTAAATAGTAAAATGTGGCTTTTATCAACCCTATGTTCATTAAAATAGTGATATCCTAAAATATCATTCTATATATTCACAACAGTACATGCGTGCTATTTCCATCTATAAATTCACAGCAGTTAGCTCATTTTTGCTGTCATAAAGTGATAGGATGTGATTATAGGGATGCTCCAGTCCTGGCTGTTATCGTCTCAAAGCTGTTATTTTTCTCATCATAACAATAGATTCCGCAATGTGGAATAAAAGTGTAAATCTTCACACTTCGTGTTTAGCCAGTCACTGGTTCTTTTCTCTGCATTGAGCAGAGATCATGTTGTTTTCCCTCCACCTGTGAGTGTTCTGAGAAAGTATGCAGCCACCTTAAAGCAGATGTTCTGTACATATCTGGCAACCGAGTCTCCAGAGGAGGAAAAATAAGGGCTTGTGGGCAGTTGTCACTATGACGCTTGACTGATATTGGAAATCCATCGGAACGTGTTTGTGCGTGAGCATGAATCCCTGCCTTGAGACAACAAGAGACAGGACACTCACCTTGCTTTTCCGATGACTGAGTCCATCTATTTTAAGAACTTTAAGAACATGGAAGAGCCGGCTGTCTTTGATGGAACATCTGACTCCGCGAGCCATTGTGCATATGCCGTGATCTGGCATTGTCAATTTTGTACCCTTTTTTGACCTGATGTGGCAATTGAAAGACTTTCAATGCCTTTAAGTGTCTCTTCAACCATGAATGACGAAACTCACAGTAAGAAACATTGACCGGGGACTGAATTCTTGTGAAATCTTGTGTTAATGACTCCTAACAGATAAATTATTGACTGAGCAACTCAAAGTGGTTGTTTACACACAAGAGGAGAAGTGTTCTTGATGTACAGTTCTATATGTATGTTGCCAAATCTTTGTGAGAAGCTTACAAAGTGTTTTCTGTCACAGATTTTAACCCTGCACCAGAAACGTCGAAATTGCTTGTGCATTTTTGTGTATTACCTTTTCCCACAAGGACTACACTACGTGTTTTGCCAAGATTGTTGATGTCAAAGCAAAAAGGAAAATGCAGAGAGTTAAGAAATGAAATAAATTAGAAAAAAAAGAAAAGAAAATGAGGTACTGATTTGACAATTTTGGCATTTTAATGAAGAAATTCTCATTCCAATCAGACAGATGCCCATCAGTCAACATATCTGTGGGTTGTACATGATGCACTACATGACACGAATGGCTGGATATTGAACAACCTTTGTATACCTTGCATACATGAAGATGCATTTGTGCATGCTTGCCAGAAACCAAAGGCTGTCAGTTGCTAATGTGATCTAAATTGATTATATATTGGAAACACTTTTTTGCTGAAAATTGACTCACACTCAGGCCATCCAAGTTGTAAATTAGTTTGTTTCTTCATCTGAACTGATTTGGCGACATTTAGCATTCCATCACTTGCTCACCAATAAAAACAAACTCATCTTGGATGGCTTGAGGGAGAGTCGATTTTCAGCAAATTTTCATTTTTGGGTGAACTATTCCTTTAAGGGTGCTTTCACACTACAGCTTTTGATGCAGACTCAACTTTATTTGACTTCAGAGTTCGGTTTGCAAATTGAAGAAACTAACAAATGGCTTCCTTTCAGTTCATTAGCTGGAATTCGAATTGGCCACAACACACAGGAAGTTAAATGATGAGAAGAGAAATTTACTGAATTGAAATTCAACATAATGCATTCCAAGAAATTAAGTGCTCTTCCATGTTCAGTCACACGTACTACAGAATAATGCATATCTAATTGCCGCATGTTTCTGAATAAATTACAGTCGGAAAGCAGCTCGCATTTGGAATATCTCTTGCTAAACATTTCTGGCAGATTCAAGCGCTGTATGCCTTATTCTGTACATCTAAAACTTTGGTGTTAAAACTACAGGGACAGTTGCTTACAGTGAGACTGGGATCAATCTCCCAAGTCATTATCTAGCTACTAGTTACCTCTTGTACTCCCTGTTATTTATATTCACACTAATGGTGTAAACACACTGTAATTAGGACCTAAAACTGCAATGGAAAATGCGGGCTCGTGTTCAGGCCAAACATAAAAGAACCAAGTATAAAAAAATCTAATAATAGACAGAGGATCACAGTGCTCATGCAGCAGATCATAAAATACAGCATACAGTGAAAGTGTTATACTGTATTCCATACAGTGCCAAGGCCGTACAATTCAATAGCTCTGAATAGAACAACACTGAGCAGAAGATGGAGGAGGACAAAACATGATTGATGTACAGCAGCCTAAGGCATGCCATTATCAGGTAAAGTGCTGGTACTTAGGGTAATATTAGCCATGTGCAGTTGCCTGGAAATTAATGGTTCTGAACCTGACGACCGACGTTTAGATGCTGCGCCGTACAGCCATGGCGGATCAAGAGAATAGTTTGTGAGGAGGAACAAGGGACTGTGGGTAAAATCATTTTTTTTTAGACTGCAACAACACTATCATCTGTGTAGTGCCATAACTTGGATGGCGAACGGATGGATAATTTTTGTGCCTGCCAAAAGTTGTAGCTCCCATTTATCTCAAGAAATCTGTGAAATGCATTAGTTAGTGCTGGTGCCTATTGATATCAACCAGGCTCTGATTTAGAAAAAAACTATCATGGTAATACAATGGATTTCAAGTGGGGTCCTAATCTCTGTGAAAATGCGTCTACTTTGCATTTTTCCTAATTTAATAAACTAAAGCATATGCATATAAGATATATACATGCACACTACTGTTCAAAATTTTGGAATCAGTATTTTTTTTATTCATCAAAGAAACCTAAACAACAAAAAATATCACATATCTACATTTCCATGTTAGAATGCTTTCTGAACGATCATATGACACTGAAGACTGGAATAACGGCTTTACCACCACAGGAATACATTACATTTTAAAATATAATAAAAATGAAAACAGAATATTGCACAATACAGTCTTTATTGTATTTTTTTGATTAAATGTTGAGCACAAGACCCCTTTTAAAAAGTGTAATATATAATATAAAATAAAGGTATATTTTTTTTTCATTAGAAATGATATTATCAGTATAAACACTTTTACACAATTTACTTGAATTTTTTTAGATGCCTGGACCCCACTAAAAGTGTCATAGTATAACCATCAGATAGAATCACTTTACCATAAATGTTAATATTGTTATTACAGCAGATTTTTAAATCAGACACATTATTTGTGAAATTTCAAAATGATTTATCATTCCAGTTATTAAAGTGGTTGTTGCAGTGTCTGTGCACAAAAGATGTGAACAGTGAGTATATTCATGGATCACGGTGGAGTCTTGCAGACTTTCATGTTTTTCTTCACTCTTAAAAATAAAGGTTGCAAAACCTGTGGTCATTATAAGAAGCTTTTGCGCAATGAAATTGTTTCATGGAACCTCTTCATGGAACCATCAATGCCAATAAAGAACCTTTATTTTTAAGAGTGTTCAGATCTTCAGAACTTTCTCAAAAGCCTTATGTTTATTGTTTTCTAGAAAGGAATATGTGGCTATCAAATCCATTCCAGTTTAAGAGATCTGATTTCTTGGTCCATTTGGGCGAAAGAACTTTAGCCCACATGTTTACCATGAAGTAATGTATGTCCCTCAATATATATTTTAACAAAATGCGATTTAAGAATAATAAATGAAAAGGTTTCCTTTTATTATTGCTTGGACAAAATTCACATTTCTTTGTGAAACTGAAATATCTCAAATAACATAACTAAACTGAAATTTATTTTTATCAAATTAATAATACAAATAAAAGAAATCTCTTCATAGAAACAAACTAATGTATTTTAATCATGATCCAAACAAAGATGCTGCACACATGCAGCATGAGCAGTTTTTAATTTAAATTAGATAGTATAATTTCGAAATCTGAAGCAAAAACAGAATGGCCTGATTTGTGTTTTGTGAAACTAAACTACATAAAACATATCCACACAAAACAGAAACAGCAGACGGGCTGAATGAAAAAAAGGTGCAATAGTTGATCGTCTTCAAACATTTTTTGTTATGCTGGCTGAAAGTCTCTTCACATCCCGATAGCAATCATTAAGTTAAGTGATCTAATTAAATGTATTTATATATCCTGTGGAAGGTAGGACCAAGAAATGTTCGTCCTTGTTTCCTACCTGCCTGTAAACATATGTATTTGCATACCTCTGCGCACCCGGTTCGCGCAGACAGGATACGTCATCAGCGCGTTCACGTACGCTGTGCAGACAGATCAGGAATGGTAGGCAAACATCAACAACCTGATCTTCCTTCCTGGTATTGTAGTAGTTACTAACTACTATGAAGTTTTCTCACCGGTGAATGACACATGATGTATTGTAGTAATGTTGTCTCTAGTCGTTTGGTCTGTGTGTGCATTCAGGGGGCATTCAGACGGCGATTTGCAGGGAGGGTGGGGTGTTCGCTTTCAGTGCTATCAGGCTAAAGTTAGCATTTTCCAAGATGTCCTACTGCACCTTTAAAGTATGCATTATGCAGAGGCAAGATAAAAAAGACAATACCATTAAACTTTTCTACAGACAGTCAGTTTCCCTCAGAGACACATTCATACCCAACCCCAAATGTATCACGATTCGTTTATCATCTCAACTAATTTGAATTGTCACATATTTGTATTGATTTTCAACCGGCTCACGGTGCATCGTTACAGCAAGGAGGTCTTTATCCTTGCTGAACCCTATATGTGTTTGGGTCCATTCAGGAATGCGAATTAATTCGGCTCAGTAAGGTCATTTACCAAAGAATCCTCCACATGAAATATGCTCTCTCAGTCTCAAGTGAAAACAAAGACTATGTTCTCTTAATCACTTGCCTGTGTTTGACATGACACGTAATCGTGGCTGTCTGGTAATTGTGTTCAGATCTGGAAGAGCTGTGTTTGAAGACAGCTTAAGCATGTCATGCACATCTCGGCGCTCAAACACAATATGGAAAGTCAGCCAGATGCTGCCAAACCTGAGATCTGAAGGCAGAAAGTGTTTAGGGAATCCATAAACGTGATGCTAAAAGTTTCTCGAACTGATGTGACAGGATGAGGCAACGTCTGTGAAAACAGGTGTCAGCTTTTGTAAGCGTTCGGCATCATCAGTGCTTGCTGTGAACTATGCCACATATTCAGAAAGCATACATTTTCCTTGTTTGCTAAGAGCTTTGGTTTTCCCCCAGCATAACGTTCTGCATAACTGCAATGCAGTTTTACATCTGTTAGCTATATCTGCTTGTAATAAATCTATCTTGCTTGTAATTAGTGTTTCGTCAAATAAACCAAACCATAACTCTATAGACTGACCTGGGGAAACACACTTGCTGCATGAAGTACTTCCTGTTAACTTATGTTAACAGGATGTGGGCAGAGTTGAGGATTTTTTTAAATTTATTTGGCTTTGTACAGTCCTGTTATGTTATATAATGTGTCACATCTGATCACCTGAAATGTGCTTTCTCTACCTCGATGATATATTTCTATATGGAGTTATAAAATTGTGAACAAGTTTACGAGCCGTGAGCATTTTTTCTGTTATGTCTGCGTGTCACCAGCTTGGTAAACATGACGCCGTGCATTTTTATTGCTTCTCAGTCGTAACACACACTGTGTACACACTCATTCACTCTCACCCTCGAGCTGTGAAACTAGATCGCCATCATAAAACTGTCAAGAAACAAACATCTCAATTGTTCCAGACGTCATAAACTCTCTCAAAAAAAAAGTCGAGACGCTTGCTCTCTCGGTGGATTCCGCCGGCTGAATGACCTCCCGGAAGAGATTCCAAAATAAACATCACATTCGGTTAATAATTCACGAGTTGAGAGGTTTTAAGTCTAATAACAAAGCTGGGAGGAATAGAGAGCTTTTGGGAGCCTGCAAAAAATCTCAGGCTCTTAGAAACGCAAAATGAGGACTGTGACCCAAAAAGGCCTTTTATTCTTCTCCCATCTTGCAGGGAAATATTTTATTCAGAGGTTGTGTGGCAGATGTGCTCTGATACAGCAGTTCTGATGGGCACTTAGACAAGGAGCTGTGGCTGATGTATACAGGGAGAAAAGCAATCAGAAAGACAATGCATGTTTGTGTCGCTCGGCACACTTCAGCTGCTCTGTTATTAGAGATTAGGTGTTATTAGAGGGGCTTGCCATCACTACTGTTACACCTCATACTTATGCTGATGGATTGGAACAAACTCCTAACCCCAAGTATTTAACTTTTGGATTGCGGTACAGAGATGAATGATAGCTCAAATCGTGTGGTTTGTGAGGAGGTCTGCTATTGCTTTTCTAAGTGATTTGATTTTTGAGATGGTAAAAAAAGAGTGATCTGAAGGAAGAACCTGAGCTGTGTTAGCGATACAAAAGAGACTTGGGGGTGAGCTCTTTTGACTTAGAAACCACAAAGCAACTGACAAGGAACCACTCAGAAAACCAGAGCATCATGGTAAGTTGTGAGCACAAACAGAATGAAATGGTATGAGCACATAAAAAAAAAAGAACTTTAGAGCAGGTACATGACCAAATAACATCCAAAAAGCCTTTATAAAGAACAAATGGACACTGTGCTCTCAAACTATGTTTTAAAAGTAGACAAACAACGTTGCAAACCCTTTCGTTCTTCGTCAGGTAGTCTTTAAATATAAACATCTGAGAAGGTGTGGACAACAAACAAGAAAGCAATTAACCAATGAAGACACATAGGACAAAAAAATAAATAAAAAGGACACCACACATTATACAAACCAATACAAAAAAATACAATACGAAATAAATCAAAATTCAAATTTAAATCCAAATGAGTTCATTTGTGTGCTAAAAGTTTGTAGTGTACATATATAAGTATAAAAGCCTATCTTCACAAATGTAATTTGGGCCCATGTGGTTAGGAAAAATACAACAATATTTAAAAACACGAACAGCTGAACACAGAAGCAATAGATGTTTGGATGATCAAAATAATCCTTTTGTCATCTATTTTAATCTTGGGAAACATAATTTGTCCTATTTGTGATTGATATATTGATATTGAACAAGATACCAAGAAAAGGGATTGACTACACCAAAACTGCTGTTACAAAGAGTGGCTTTACACTTGATTATTCATTCATTCATTTATTTGTTTATTTATTTATTTATTTGTATAATAATAGTGTGCTTATTGTTTGTTTTATTCTTACACTTCCTGTGTGTATTCAATTGCTGAATGAGTTTTGCACAGGCAAACACTGCCCACATTTTCTTTCAAAATGTACAAAAATCTAGTTCTGTATTTTGTATTAGATTCTATATGAATAAATGTTCACATGCACTTTAAAAGTCTTTTGTCTGACTGAAACAATAATTTATCTTTTTAAAATGCAACCAATTTAGTCCGAAATAAATCATGCCAATCCATTTAATCAGCTCGACTTTATGCAGCATGTTTACACACTAATCAGGCTACACTTGACTTTGTCATTGCCTGTTTGCTCCAAAACACAGAAGTACATAAGTGAAGTACAACATGCATTTAATACTTGAAATAGTAAATATTTGATTATGCATTGTATACTTGGTCAAACAGATTAAGATTGTAGTGCATGCAAACATACTTATTGATTCCTAACCAGCAGGTTCCAAGGGATACCTGGAAATAGTTTGATTTTACTTTATTTTTTTTTTAGTAAAAAAAAAAAATTATTTGGATGGATTTTATTCATCAATACATTTCTTGGTGGGTCTTTCTTGAGAACATTTTATAATTGCTCCCCATAAATGTTTAAAAATTAAATTGAGACCCTGCCTGGTGGGTATTTATTATAGTATTGATTTTTTTAAAGCTTAAAAGTAATGACAATAATAATGATATTCAGCACAATAAAAGAAACCTGATGATATCAACAAAAAAAAAGTTAGAAAACTACAATATATTAATAAACTTGATAAACTGTTGTATTTTCTTCATATATCACTCATTTTCTAGACTTTAGAAGCACACAATACAGTTTATTCCTCATTTGCAATGTTGACATAACCTACGTAAATAAGAATGACATAAACAAGGAGTGCTGCATGACATTACTGAACTATAAAAAGAGCTTAAAGAGCAGTTGCAGGTGAAACTCCTGAAGCATGCGTTTGCATGATGCAGAGCTTTAGGTTTAAGTATTCCAGCCTTTAATGTATTCTCTCAAATATATAGAGCAACGGGCAAGAGATAAAATGTGTAAAAGCACAGTTTTCTGTGACCCGCTTAAGTAGTGTCACCTTTAAATGACAGAGCAGTCTTGAGTGTGTGATGGGTGCTTATAATGAGAAATGGAGAGAAGCAGAGGACACACACACACGCACACACACACACACACACACACACACACACACACACACTGCCTGGAGGAGAGCTGAAGAGGGTCACAGCAGGACAAGAATTCAGTGTATATAATGGTATTTAAAGATGAAAGTGGAAAAGTGCATAAGAGGGTGACTTCTATTTTTACTATATCTAAACTCCCAGTTTGTTTAGAGTCAGCATGCAGTTTCACACACACATATTATGCATTTTGTAGACATTAAAAGCACAAGATACAAATTATTCCTGATTTGCAATGTTGAAATAACCTACATAAAATACGAATATTATAAACAAGGAGTGTTGTAAATATCTTATGTATACTGATGTTTCTGAAACAAAGTGTAAAGATCTATAATTTCATAATAAATCATTTAATAATAATTATAATTATGAAAACATAAAAAATGCTATATAATTATAAAAGAAAAAAATATAAAATTACATAAATATAAAATAAAAAAATGAACATGCTTTTTGACCTGTTATGTAAATTCTATAAGGACTCACAGAATAAATACATTGGTTAATTTTAATAAGCAATTCATTTGATTAATTAACTGACATATTTAATTACATTAAAATATTAATCCATTGGCAGCCCTGGTGATGAAATTAATTTCACATAATATAAGCGGATATAAGTAATGTCGATTAAATATGAAACATGATTAAATACTGGGCGCCAGTTATGAAGCTGCAACACTGAAGTTTTACATTTAAATCCTGTAATTAAAAAAAAAAAGATTTCAGTTTTTCAACTTGAAAATTTCACATTTAATTCATTATTACCTGCTGTTTCGTTCTAATTGTTTGTGAAATCTGTTAGAAAGTTCTAAGTGAAAATTGTCTGCAGTGCACACTATTTTTTTTTTCAGTGCAGGCCTTAGGAAAAATTGTATTTTAGAATCTAAACCAATTCAATTTAATGAAACCAAATTAACTACTGTTAAACAAGAGGATGCACGCAGCACTGACAACTGGCTGTCAGGGATCTCTTGCGGCCCATTGATCGTCCATGTGACCTGCGGGCTGTGTCCGCCCACATGAGTCTCCCAGCACATGTATGTGTGCTGAAGCACAGAAACATCCACGCGCTTGTTTACTGAAAAGGAGCACTACACATCACACTTTCATATCTGGGTCGATGGCGCTGTCATTTCAAGCCAGGTTCATTTATAGTGCAGTTATGAAAGAGTTTGCACACAACCATATTTTAATTAAGGAACATATGGTACACTTCTTGTGGGAGGCAATCAGTATAAAAAAATATTCTGATTTCTGTATAACTGATGCTTAATTGACAATATCTGTCAATTACCACAGAAAATCATTTCGACTAACCGCTTAATTTGTACAAAAGAACAGTAACACACATATAACAGAAGCCTATGGGCTGATTGTACAGCTCTGGAATGAATGTTAAAATTACAAAATCATCACACTGTTTCAAAGGTACAAACTTAACACTCAGTCACTGCACTTGTTAGAATGAGAAACAGTTGCCCACCTTGTCTGCCCAAAGTTACAAACTTTCAGCTCAGTAAACTAGGGTTATGTCTATATACATGATAACTTTCTATGACTTCTGCAAGACAACCAGGACTCTTAAAAATAAAGGTTATTCATGGGCATTTATGGTTAAATTGAAGAACTTTTAACATGGACCTTAAACAAAGGGTCTTTATAGTGGTAAAAGGTTCTTTTAGAATATTAAAATGTTCTTCACACTAAGAAAAAAAAAGGTTATTTTAAGAATTGTGCTTCTTTTAAGAAAAGTTTTTTGGGGAACTAAAAATAGTTATTCTATATGCATCGCTGTGAAAAACCTGTTTGGAACCTTAATTTCTAGGAGTGTGGGAGAATCTTATTACACCTGTCGAGAAATGTCCATTAAACATTTCACCACAAATTAAAGGTGGGGTAAGCGATTTTTCAAAAACGCTTTAGAAAACGGATTCGGGCCGAAACTTGTAGCCAATCAGCAGTAAGGGGCATGTCTACTCATGATGTGGAGGAGAGAGCGTTCAGAGCACAGGACGGACATGTCACTTTGTAGGCAAAAACCCGAAAGCGAGTTAGCATTTTAGCACTTCCGGTTCCATCGTCCCAGAGTCAATGGGTGTTTTGAATGGGAGTTTGGTTAAATCCGTAAAATAAGGTCCGTGGTTCACAAAAGCTCAAGATACTTTCACGTTTTATTCTACGACATAAAACACACCAGTTACACCCCACTCGTGATATTTTTAAACTGTTGCGTTTCTTAAAAAAGATGGTTGCTAACAAGTTGCTAAATGGGACTACAGGCGCTGTCGGAGACATATAATGTCATCACGCCGAACAGTTTATCAATTTACAGTATTTTCCAGGCGTAGTATAATTTGTAATACAATTAATTGTAGAATAACCAATTAATAGCTTCCCGCATTTTATATTGTTGTTCGTCAATGTTTGTTTTGCCCCTTAATGCAACACAAGTCTTCGGATGGAAGATGCTCGTTTTATCGCTTTCCTACTGATGCGGAGACTCTGGGTTCGTACGATTATTCCATGTAAACACCACATTTACCGGCTTAGTGAAACTTAAAGTGAAACTTTAACGATGCATAGTGCTTAAAGCTACGTTAAAATTTAATGTTTACGGCCACATGAAGCTGTTAGAAAGCATATGAGGATTTTCTAGAAGCAAGGATAAAATAACATTTTGTGTACCCACCCTAACAAAACGATAGCTGAAATGTGATACTTTATTCACTAAAATAAGTTTAATCTTACCATATCCAAAAACTCGCTCACTCTGTTGTTATTTAATAGATTAAATGAACTAGAATTTTATTGAATAGTACGTGGAGACACGCTTTTAAATTAAAATATTCATATTAATCAAGGATTTATTGACTTTTAATGCACCTTAGTTCGAAATGTACAGAAATACGTGCTTTCATCTGTCCTTTAGTTATGATTATTTCATTTATTCACTATACTATTTACTATTAATGTCTCATTTCAGTTTTAGTTTGGCTCTAGTTTTGTATTTATTCCAGTTTATATGAAAAGGTTCATGTAGCATGGATTAAAATTCATATACAGACTAAATCCTTTT
>NW_015548521.1:589499-590308 GCF_001515605.1 Sinocyclocheilus anshuiensis
TAAAAAAGACGGTTGCTAACAAGTTGCTAAATGGGACTACAGGCGCTGTCGGAGACATATAATGTCATCACGCCGAACAGTTTATCAATTTACAGTATTTTCCAGGGGTAGTATAATTTGTAATACAATTAATTGTAGAATAACCAATTAATAGCTTCCCGCATTTTATATTGTTGTTCGTCAATGTTTGTTTTGCCCCTTAATGCAACACAAGTCTTCGGATGGAAGATGCTCGTTTTATCGCTTTCCTACTGATGCGGAGACTCTGGGTTCGTACGATTATTCCATGTAAACACCACATTTACCGGCTTAGTGAAACTTAAAGTGAAACTTTAACGATGCATAGTGCTTAAAGCTACGTTAAAATTTAATGTTTACGGCCACATGAAGCTGTTAGAAAGCATATGAGGATTTTCTAGAAGCAAGGATAAAATAACATTTTGTGTACCCACCCTAACAAAACGATAGCTGAAATGTGGTACTTTATTCACTAAAATAAGTTTAATCTTACCATATCCAAAAACTCGCTCACTCTGTTGTTATTTAATAGATTAAATGAACTAGAATTTTATTGAATAGTACGTGGAGACACGCTTTTAAATTAAAATATTCATATTAATCAAGGATTTATTGACTTTTAATGCACCTTAGTTCGAAATGTACAGAAATACGTGCTTTCATCTGTCCTTTAGTTATGATTATTTCATTTATTCACTATACTATTTACTATTAATGTCTCATTTCAGTTTTAGTTTGGCTCTAGTTTTGTATTTATTCCAGTTTATATGAAAAGGTTCATGTAGCGTGGA
>NW_015548521.1:590495-590845 GCF_001515605.1 Sinocyclocheilus anshuiensis
AAAAAGTGAAAGTTTCATGAACTATGATTGAACACAGAGCTTTTTTATTTTTTGCGATAATCCAAAAGCCTATGGAAAAATCCTATAGGCTTTTTGTCGAGGGAACCAGTGCGATGCTGACAGCCGATCCACCTACAAAGTGACGTCATAGTTCCCCCACTCTATTAGCCGAGCCAAGCCAAGCGACAGAACGATAGAGATGGCGGATTAAAAAACAACAGGGGAACCCGTCTGTGGAACAAAAGAAGGCAATAAGGCAAGAAGTAGGACCTGTGTAAATATCGGATCAGCTTTCCAGCGCTGGAGAGAACTCAAGGAGCGGAAGGCCTGCGATCGGACGCCGAGGTTGC
>NW_015548521.1:591069-603156 GCF_001515605.1 Sinocyclocheilus anshuiensis
GGGGCGTGTTTGTTTTGGTGATTTCAAATGTCAACATTGGCTACCAGAAATCACTTACCCCACCTTTAAATCATATTTTGCTGACAGAAAATATAACTTAACCACTACTATTTTATTGCTTTTTTTTTTTACTACTTTACTATTTTGTGATAATTTAACCCCCAAATTCTCACTACTGTGAAATGACTGGTATTAAAATGTTATTTTGAAATCTAAGTCACTTTTTACTACATTACAGTAAAAATTATCGCAAAATATGATTAATAATAATTTAATATTCAAATTAAAAAATATTTTAATTAAAATTAAAGTAATTAAATACTACTGTGAAATGACTGGTATTAAAATTTTATTTTGAAATCTAAGTCACTTTTTACTACATTACAGTAAAAATTCTCGCAAAATATGATTAATAATAATTTAATATTCAAATTAAAAAATATTTTAATTAAAATTAAAGTAATTAAATCAAAATTAAATTAGAAACACATCAAATACTACCATGATTTATAAATACTATATTATTTATCTTTTTCTTGTTACAGTAATGACAATGAGACTCTTTATTATAATAATTAGAATCATTATTAATGAAAAAAGAGAATTAATGAGGAAAAAAAAGAGAAAGACAGTATCAAGCATTTTAATAAATAACATTTTGGGGTGAGTTTAAAACAGTTTAAATGTCCTGTAAAAATAAAATAAAATAAATAAATAAATCATTAGCCACTTTGTCAGATTCACCCAACTATTTGTGAAGTAATCGTTAATTCATTTACATTAGATTTACATTTAGTCATTTAGCAGATGCTTTTATCCAAAACGACAATTTGTTTTTAAAATGAGCAAACTCCACCCAGAAAATGAATGCCACCTCAAAAGTGTGATTTACACTGTGTAAATAACACTTTTTATTAATAATAACAATACTTTTTTTTTTGTTTTTACAAAATAATTCATGTAAGTGCTTTAATAAAAACACAAACTTGCCTGCACATCTGTGTTTAAACCATCTGGTACACCTGCCCCATAGACTTTCACTTTAAGTGCATTACTTTTTTGACTTTACAAATGAAGGAACAGGTCACATGTAATCAACAGCATGCCACGGTTGACAACAGTGCTTAACTTGTATTGACCCTGGAATATTTCTCTCAGCTACAGAGCAATTTTCATTACACTACATTATGATACATTACTGCATCAGGCTTCCTGTTCAATCTCAACGAGTGAACACAAACCTGATACAAACATACGAGCAACATGACATGTATAGCGATTCTAATATCTCATGTACAATTTGATGACAAAGTGTCATGAAACTGATGTATATACATGACTGTACAATGTAAATGTCCATATAAATATTCCTGGCCAAAAGATTTATGATCATTCTGTTTGTATAGACATTTAAAATGTTGACTGCAGTTGATAAACATAAATAAATCTCCCCACGTAATGTTTTACCAGCCATTTTCTAATTGCAAGCATATTCAGTCATAGGCAGGATCGTTTCTATAAATATAACTGCTGATTAGTATGGAATAATCCCATAATATGTCAAGGTCCTCCCACCAGCACTTGTTTTGGAAAAAAAAAAACACACTGGAGACTGATATTGGTGCTGCTGGTGAGTCACAAGCTAAGTGCTACTGAATTCCAGCAATTTGGAGTCGATCATGGCCACTGACGTGATTCAGGTCATGTTTGTGCAAAATCAATTCATATTCACTTGATATTTATAGGAGCTGTATTTTTGTACGTATTTTGATGGTATGGATATCAAAAGCACGACATAGCCTATATACCTTAAAAAGTACTGTGGTATCGAACAGTAATACTACAGTATACACACCATGGTACTGAATGATTATAACATATTCATGTATTTACACAGATATTTACACTACATTCATGAATGTTTTTTTAAAGAAATTAAAACTTGAATTCAGCAGGGACACATTAAAATGATCAAAAGTCACAGTAATTTCTATTTCAAATAAATGCTGTCCTTTTGAGCTTGACATTTTTAAAAAATAAATCCAGAAATGAATATTAATATGAAATGAATATTCCAGATGGTGAGTTTTTTTTTTTACTGGAACAGGAAACACATCCATGCGACTTTAAAGCATAAAAGCACCTACAGGCATAAATGACATCAGCCGCCTGTGACATTAAGATAAGTGTGAGAAATATTTAGCAGCTTATGTTGGAAGAAAAACAACAAGTACAAAGCGCTGCTCAGCAGAACCTATCATTTAAACGTCCACGGGATCAATGTGTTTTTAAAGGACTTTACATTCTGATATATCTGTTAGCATTATACGTCATCGCTTGCGTTTGCTGCTCGTCAAACATGGTAATGACACGAACCAAAAACAGACCAAAAAACAGCATCAGATGTAAGGGAGTAATTTCAGTTCTTACAAGTACCACATGAGAACACAGTGTTAAATCAGGTTTCAAATTAAACCCAAAGACACAATTCTGTGGGTGAAAAGAAAAATATATATGTTAATCTTCAATGTGATTTTCTGAAAGCTAGCCATGCTTCACTCTCACTTTGCGTTATATACATTGCCAGAATGCAATGCATGAAGCCACGACTCTCCATCGTAACTTTAAAAAATGAATGATGTTCTCTCTGGTGTGACTAAGGTGCCGTAGATGGCCTACATAAATCACCAGCACTGCTCGCACATAATTCTCGCATCTCTGTATAATCAAGGGCACAAAGCACAAAACTGTTCAGTTATATTGCTTTGGATAATTTAAATATTTAGCACTTTATATACCAAACATGGGGTCCAAAAGTTAGATTGATGATAATGATTCCCCCCCCCCAATTAAATCTATTTTAATTTCACTTTAAAATAATACAATTTTATTTTTGAAAAATTAAAAATTCTAATAAAATTAAATACAAGATATAACTAATCAAATTATAAAAAAATTGATAGCCTGAAAATTAATTTAATAAATTATTAAATATATAATTATTGGAAATAAAAAAACAATAATTATATTAAACTAATACTGTGTATGAAATAGTTTTATTTATAATTTATTTATTATTATTAAAATCTATCATCTATCTATGCCACTATCTGTTTTTTAGTTAATAAATATTTAGATAAATAATTATAAAAATGTTATATGACTAATATGAAATTATGAAAGTATAGATTACAGAGAGGATTTTTCAGAATTATTGTTTATTTTTTACTTTCTTTTTATTATTACCTATCTATCTATCTATCTATCTATCTATCTATCTAAAATATACAGTATATATTATATATATACACACATCTATGATTATTTTACAATATATACATATGTATTTACAATATATAAAATAAGAATGAAAGAACACATAAAACACAAATAACAGAAATAAAAGGTAAATAGTAATGATGAGAAATCCTCACTTTTTCAGATGTTATAAATGAGAAAAATAACTGTGACAAAGGTGACACTGGCTGCTACTTCAGACACATAAATCGAGACATTTCTATTCCATCTGTCTGGAGAAAAACCCAATCCACTCCCAAGGACTGAGATAAAGGTCTTCCAGAAGAAGATAATGTACAGTATCGCACGCACTTAACACAGTAGGTAGAGCTGAAGTAGGAGTGTGACACTGAATGTGATTTGCTGCCGTTGATGAAGTGCGCTGGCACAGTCGCTGTGACATTCAGTGTCAGAAGCCTTCAGGGACGCAGTCACGGCCTGCGCTAATGTCAGGGTGCATTGGTTCACATCTCTAAAGGAAACTGGACACAGGACTGACTACCCTGACGCCGGACCAGCTTCCTAATCTCTGTGTAATCAGAAGTGAAGCCGTGGATCGGACGAGACGTCACACTGCGTAAATGAATGTGTAAACATCTCATGCACTGTTTATTTTGTATATACAGCAGGCCTGAAAAGTATGTGGACACTGAAGCCACACTTAAAAATGCATGAACAAAACTGCATTAGTAGCTTCTGCAAACACTATGAACCTGAATATGGATTTATTGGAAAATGATGCACATGTAAAATTAGTGAATGTCCAGATATGAAGAATTTGATAAAGGTTTCATTATTTAAAAATTGAGAAAAAAGATAAAAAAATTATTTCTCATTTAATTTTTTTTGTGAAATATTTTGCTTAAAATATATAATATAATATAATATAATATAATATAATATAATATAATATAATATAATATAATATAATATAATATAATAAATATAATATAATAAAAAAAATGTCACGGTTCAATATTTTACTAAATGTAATAACATTCAGAGGTTTGTAAATGTTATAGTGTGCATTGTTTTATTATTTAAAAATTATATACAAATACATTTATTTATTTAAATGTTTTACTTGAGAAGTGTGATGTGATATCTTATCATGTATCTATGTATATGTATATATAATGTATATATCTTAGAATATATTATAATGTAATGTAAAATAATATTTTAGCAATGCCACGTTTTGTTCGATGTTTTATTATAAAATACTTTCAGAGCTTTTTAAGTGGGGTTTCATTCTCACTGATCCTCATTAAAAAATAAATAAGAAGTTGCTTTACTACCTATACGTGAAAAACTGTTGTCATGCTGTAAAGCTTTAAAGCTGCTACTACTGCATCGCATGGGGATCATCTAATTGCTATTCAATCTGAGCTAATCATAATTACACTTGAAATGATGTGCTATACTTGTCAAAGCAATGCGATTCACTGAAGCAGTGAGTAAAGCTGTCAAGATCTGCAATTGTTCACATCTGTGCGCATACGGGTGGTTTTTTAGCATGTGATTGACACTGGCGAGACAAGAGTGAGCTTGAGAAGAAGTGGCAGGGCACCACTATTTCATCTTTTGAGAACTTTTAAAGGTGATATTCGCTGTGGCATTTCTGCGTGGCTGGCTTTAACATCTTTGTGGTTTTGAGAGCTAAGTGTCAGACACTGTAGGCAGGTCATTCTCAACATTACATGCTGACCTTCAAGAAATGTACACATCAGAGGAAGTGACAACTTCTGAAGTTTAAAAGAATGATAAAAAATATTCCAACTGGCCCCTGCTGTCAGCATGCGTTCTTCAAAGACCTGATGTTGCCTCAGAATAAAACAAGGTGAGGAAGAGTCCAGTGAGACCATCACAGAGGGCATTAGCATTAATTATACTGCTTCTGTGATGAAGTGGAGTGTGTTCAGGCACTATGACAAGAATGTGCTGATTAGCATATATTTGTTAGTACATTACTATTTCAGCGTAATATGTGTATAGTACTTGTCCTGGATGCTGTTTGGTCAACGTATGAAAAAGAAATGAAATTTCTGATACACAATTTTTTTTTCCAGTGCAGGTTTGGAATGGCATGAAGGTGAGATAAAACAAGAGAGAAACCAGATTTCTTGTTTTTAAATTTTAAGTTCTGTCCAATCAAGTCTGTTTTATATTGCCACCATAATATAGAGCATTTAACGTTTTTGTCTAAGGATATTTCAATGCTGGCCAATAATAATAATAATAACAACAAAGTAATTAAATAGATAAATGCCTGATTGCCTAATTGTAAAACAATGATTAGTTTTATGATTAAACAAAAACATTTTAAATGCTACAAATTAATAGCCATCACAGCATTTTAATGTACAGAATGAGAAATCATATACACTTATATACTTATTTACATATATAACACTTAATAGTGTTATTAAATTATTGTTGTTTGAAGTTTTGAAAGACTAACTTAAAATGAGTCTTACTAACAGCAATGGTAATGTACGTTTACAAAATTATGGGAAATGAGCATGCATAATAAAAAAAACTGAATTAAAGATATATATGTTTTACATAGGCCAATTAATTAAAACGGGACACTCTAAGGAAAACAAAAGGTACTGTTGGTACCTCATTTACCCCTTAAAGGTACATACACTGAACAAAATTATAAACACAACACTTTAGAGTGGCCTTTTATTGTGGCCAGCCTAAGGCACACCTGTGCAATAATCATGCTGTCTAATCAGCATCTTGATATGCCACACCTGTGAGGCGGATGGATTATCTCGGCAAAGGAGAAGTGCTCACTAACACAGATTTAGACAGATTTGTGAACAATATTTGAGAGAAATAGGCCTTTTGTGTACATAGAAAAAGTCTTAGATCTTTGAGTTCAGCTCATGAAAAACGGGGGCAAAAACAAAAGTGTTGCGTTTATAATTTTGTTCAGTGTATTAGTATCTTTTGAAAGGGTGCTCCAGTAACAGCTTTTATACCTTATAATATCTTTATATTTTCTGAGAGCGTATCAATATATTGTGCATGCCTAGTATTGACCAATCCGCATTTGAGATCAAAATTATCCATTTTAGAATCTCCAATATATATTGAGCATCAACCTCAATCAAAAAGGTAATTCCTGCTATCCAATTGCTTTAAAGTGCATGCAAACATCCAACCTTCAATCTCCAACAATCATTAGTTGGTTTGGCATTGAAGGCATCCAACCCCCAGGGTGATCTATAGAAGTATGCTGACAGGAGCTTATGCGAATTGTTTTAATAAATTGATTTAAAACGAACAAGCAGGCGTTCTATCAAGGTGACTTATCTCAGGCAAGTTTCCCTCTTGAGAGAGACAAACAATTATAAAGTTCCTCCTCGGCAAAGGACGCTAGGCCAAACCCTGGCACACATCAACATCAATATGTACAGCTAACTAGTGAACTAAACCCTCTCTTTATGCAGACACTGACATCCAACTCTAGCTTTACAGCATGCATCAGTTTAATGTACCGGGCCAATGGATTAAAAAGGTCCTTAGAGGTGAAACAACGGAGGTGGGAAGAAATGAATTCAAACTGGCCCAATCGAGACAGATGGATTCACTGGAAAAGGGCACGGATCTGGAATCTGCCGCTTTGTACAATAAAAGCGCCATCATTATACCAACCATCTGCGGAGGGAGGGAAATTGTCCTGAGGCAGTAAACGAACATCTCCGCTGCTAATCGAAGTGTCATTTTCATTTGCAGGCAACATTTGGGAATTCTCACGCCTCGTCGCTGGGGAAGCAGGTTCAGAAATACACTGGCCACCACGGCGTCACTTGCCGAATTTGAAGTGTATTCTTTTGGGTAATGAATTGTGTCTTTTTATTCTGGTCTGTTACTCTTGCGCCGTTCACGTATTTATGCGTTCATTCGGTTTCATTTGCCAGAGTGGTGCGCGATGACACATCTGGGAATCCAGAAATGGGAAGAAATAGTTTTTTTTTTTCGACCTGTGACAGTTGCCGCTATTTCTGCCAAGGTTATTAGGAGTCTTAAAGTGAGAGACTGGCTGAATATATTCCGGATGGAGTCGTTTCCATTTGTGGCCTTGTCTGTATGCAGCACAGGGAAACATGGGATAGATTTAGGGAGGCTTGATCTGTCCTGCTGATAGCGTAATCCCTCCCTAGACCGGTGAAGATGAAACTCAGACCTCTATTTAGTAAAGTCAAGCTGTTTTCAACATGATGCATATATAAATCTGAAGCGCATTCCTTTTTTTCTCAAAATGAGACTGTGGCCTTATCTAATATTAAGTTGTAGTATAAAAGAGATACATATTTTATTTCATTCTTGCATTTTGCACTTATCTGACATTAATGATATTACCAGGCTTTAGGATTTATACGCCTTATGTAATGAGCTAGATGGGAAACCTGACCTGGGGTTAAATAAATACAACTCTAATCCCAAGGACAACAGAAGTTGTACAGATGGTTTAAAAGTGCATTATACTACTGGGATATTGAATGCTTGATTCTGATTGGTTGATGAACATATTTTCAGGGAAACACATGGTTAAAGTAGTTCCATGCAGGTCTTGACCGCATTACATGTCCACAGGGGTGGGCGATATACAGGTATAGACAAGATTAACCGGGAGAAATTTGTCAAGCGGTAGAGATTTTGAACTGTCATATCGCGGTTACATGCTCATGTGTCATTGCTGTGCTAGTTGTCACAAAAACTAATCGTTTGCATGCGTTTTTAAGCATGGCGGTTTAAAAACAAGTGATTGTAAGCTGTGAAATGCAATCAGCAGCGAAAGAGAACTCATTTGGCTATATGTGCGCGAAATGCAAATCTTTGCAAGTATCCTCGTAAACACAATAATTTAGGTCTTAAAGGAGTAGTTCACGTCCAGAACAGTCAAAGCAAACAGCTGAGAAAGAAAACGTGTAACAGAATACTGGATCTGGGCAGCTCTTAAAGTGACAGCAGTCTAATATTCCTGTCAATACTATCTGTCAATTATGTTAATCAAACAACAAAAGACAGAAAATCTCTCGCTGCACTTGAATGAATCACTTTTGCATCTTTAAATCTATATTTAATTTACACAGTAGTGCTTTATTTATTTATGTATTTATTTTTTTGTAGGTGTATTTCATTTCTGTCATTGTTCTATTGTAGTTAATTTTTTTGTCCTAATGCTTGCAATTTGTTTCTTGGTTCTTATTTTAGCACCAAGCAAATAAATATAGCAAACAACAAGATAAAAACAAATTTTTTTTCCATGAAATTATGCCACAAAATTATGTGTTATTATGTATGGAAAGCACATAGGCTACACTATTTCCCCCGCTCTCTCTCACACATACAGTACTGACACATACGTAAACATACACAAACACATAAACGTGTTGTCAGCACTGCTCTGAAGATTTTATCAGTGAAATAGTTTAGCAACTTAAAAGCTACATGACATTTCTCACTAGCGAGGTAATAAGTGTTTTTGAAACAGATGAACTTGCAGTTTCGCTAGTAGAGACGCTGATGCCGAACTCCGTTGAGAGACGCAGAGACTCAGGAAATTCACACACTTAATCTCAATCTCTCATAACTGCATTACTATCAACGGCTCCAGTCTGTGTTACTAGGTCTAAAATGACGTTTTGAAATGAGCAATGGAAGCATGGAACGAAACGCGCAAGAAATTAATCCTACACATAAGTGCGTTTTAAGGACAAAAAACTGACGAATGTCTTTAAATACAACATCTGAACAATGTCTTGAGGGGTGGTAACCATAGTATAAGTGGAATTATTGACAACATGCCGACGTTTCACGTCAAAGCTGAATTATTATTATTATTTTCTAATAATTCAACGGTCCGTCATCAATTATTCCTTACTTAATGCATGCTTCTTTATCTGCAATCTCCTCCAATATTCAATATCGTAATGCACAGTGCCTTTGCTTCACAAAAACCTCACAAAATCACACATTTATACCCACACCTGCAAATGCAGTGCATTACAGGCTCACTTATTCCCACATCCTCTGCAGCTGACGCATCAAAACAGATAATTGAGAAGAAAGATGAGTTTCAGCACAATGGCTGCTGCATAATTGAGTTCTCAACCAATCAGAGCAGAGCACGAGAGGGGCTTTTATTCACTGAGGCCATGAGGAAGCATTAGTGAAAGGACTGTGCTAAAACGCATGAAAGCAGATGGAGGCTTTATTCCCCGCCACAGCCACTACCTACCACTCATTACACTAAAATCCACAGGAAGGAAAAGTGTGTAACATTTCAACTGGTTCTCCACAAAAGCCATGATATTTCCCAATGCAAGCATCACCGATATTATTGCTTATGTTTTTTGTCTTTGCAACTTTGTCATGTAACTCGTCCATATGAAACCTCAAATCGTGTGACTTGTTGAGAAGAGGTGTGCTATTACTTTTTCAAAAGCAGGGTTTCCAAACTTGCCACAGACCTGCAAACACGATTCACATGTGAGGGCCGCTTTTCCAAAAATATAGGCAGAAATACATTTTCATGTCTAAAAAACATTTATACTCTGAAAAACAAAAATATATGTGCAAAATACTTTCTGGAAAATATTCAGTTTCCATGAGCTACAGAGAGAAAATAATCATACAGAACACAGCTACAGAATAAAATAATTGCGATTCTCACAATTTCGGAACAGTCTTTATAAAGTAGAATGAAACGATGGCAAATTTAGTTATCTTTAACATTTATAGTTTATATAATTTTCCCCTTACCATTTAACTTTTCCACAGACCCTAGTCACTTACAGCCCCCAGTTTGAAAACCCCTGCTCTAAGAAATTAGATTTAAAATTTTGTCCTAGGACATAAACGTACAATAAATAAATATATAAATGCATAAATAAATAAATGATACACAACTCCCCAGCAACTTCTTAATAGCACAAAAATATTTTCTGCAGCCACTAATTCAGTCTTCAGTGTCTTGTGCAACCTAATATTTTTTTGTAGAAAATGTGATTTTTTTTCTCTGCTTGTATTCTTTGATGAATAGAATAGAAGGTTAAAAAGCAGCATTTATTTGAAATTGAAATCTTTTGTAACATTTTAAATGTCTTCACTGTTGAATGAATTAATCAGCTGATTAAAAGTATGCATTTCTTAAGAAAAGAAATGAATAATCCTAAGATCTCAATTGTGTCTTCTACAGCGTTTCAAAAGAAATGCCAACAATGTCACAAGTGCGATAAATTTTACCAAAGACACTGAGGTCTTTTGATATTAACTCAATATGAAACATTCCAAATGATCTGTATGGCATAGTATTTGTAGGAAGGCAGCGTTTGGTTATGATTCGAAAATAACACTGAATACTGCTGATTTATGAATTACAAACAACTGACAAAGCAAAATATTACTGCACTTGCCAGGTCTGAATGCAGAGATTACTCAGTCGCTGCTGACGCATAGACCGACTGAATGCCAACAATGTCACAAGTGCGATTAATTTTACCAAAGACACTGAGGTCTTTTGATATTAACTCAATATGAAACATTCCAAATTATCTGTATGGCATAGTATTTGTAGGAAGGCAGCGTTTGGTTATGATTCGAAAATAACACTGAATACTGCTGATTTATGAATTACAAACAACTGACAAAGCAAAATATTACTGCACTTGCCAGGTCTGAATGCAGAGATTACTCAGTCGCTGCTGACGCATAGACCGACTGCTAATACACGAATAATACCTCAAACAAGTGCTACTTCTAAATGTTAAAAAAGTCAGCTCAGACTCTTAGCTTATCATTTATTTATTCAACGTACAGTATAAATATCAGCTGAAGTCAAATGTTAGTCATAACCTTATAGAGAAAGGGAGAACTGGCCAAGGAATATCTTAATTCTGGGACCATTTTAAGGCTGGCGCGAGATCCGAGCAACTGTTATTTAGTGTGAGCAAAATGACGTGAATCCGCCTACTTTTTTCACACCTTTGCAACCGAGTTTTGGTCCAAAAATACATAGCTCACAGTGGATCATTCATATTTCGCAGTATCCTCAGAGGTGTTGCAATTTTCAGCTCTGGCTTTGGGTTCTCTCCTCCTACCCTGTTTTGATTCATGCTAATTATATTAAATGAGGGGACATGGATGAGTCAAAGCAATGTTAATGGTTACAGAGGAGGTTCTGCGCCAGCTGCTGCCTACCTAATGGATATTTAACACAGCTGTCAATCCAGCTGTCAGTCTACTGTACGCACGCATGCAAGAGCAGCACACACAATAAACCTAATTGGGAGATTAAAACTGATGGATAAACAATGAAACACAAACAAATGAATTATTTACTGTATCATATGACTGACAAAAGCTTACTTTCTGAAGCAATATTGTATTAAGAGGATAATGAGAGAAATAGTAAAGTCAAAAGATATGAGAAGCCATGTGGCTAATTGCATTTTTTTGCAATGGCAATGAGGGGAAGTTTGTTCCCCCCATACCTATAGAACAAAGGGTAACAACAGAATGTTGATATATTGATAATACAGGTATGCTAAAATGTTGTGTTGAGAGGTTTCCTTGCCAAATTTAAAGGGGTCCTATTATGCCCTTTAACAAAGTCTTGATTTAGTTTTTTGGGTGTACTAGAATAGGTTTTCATGCTTGATTGTTCCAAAAAGGCATTATTTGACATTATTGCAGCGCCTCTCTTCCCAGTCTGTCTACTAACCTTTAACATTAAAGTTGAAACTAAAGTAACTAAAAAAAAAAAAAAAAAAT
>NW_015548521.1:603315-610245 GCF_001515605.1 Sinocyclocheilus anshuiensis
CAGCCGGCATTGTAGTCTACTCTCCCAGGATCAGGAAACAGTCCTCCATAAAATGTGCTTCACACATCTGAATATTTGGGTTAAACTGTTCTGGAACAGTGTTGTAAATACCACTGATTTGTAGTCGTGTCCTCTTTTGGAAGACCAAACAAAGTAGTTTCGCTTTCACAATGAAACACACAGCGTCTTCACAACATGCCGGCGGCAGCAACAATACAACAGCGAGAATAAAAGTTACGCCTTCTTTCTTTGCGTGAACATTTGGGTGGTGTTATGCAAATCTTCCCACATAGTGACGTAGACATGTGGGGGCGTGTTAGAACGAGCCGTTTTAGGTAGACGTGGTTGACTCTGAACTTTTATAAAGAATATCTCTTTGGATTTGAGACTTTAGTCTTTGCAACTTTACAGATCTTCTTTATGCACCAAGAGCTTGTAACACTCCAAAGAGAAAAATAACATTTAAATCGCATCATATGACCCCTTTAAGAAATTAATACTTTCATTTTGCAAAGACACATTACATTGGTCAAAGGTAACAGTATAAAAACATTTATAATGTTAGCAAAAAAAAAATATTTAAAGTAAATGCAGTTCTTTTGAACTTTCTATTCATGAGAAATATTTTCAAGAGAAAAAAAATACATTACTACAGAAAAAAATATAATAAAAAACGAGCAGCAAATCAGTATATTACAATGATTTCTGAATGTTTATGTGACAACTGTTTTTTAAAATATAGTAAAATATAAAACTATATTTTACAATATCACTGCTTTTACAGCATTTTTATAAAAATAAAAAAAACTAACCCTGTCTACCTTTTGAACAGTAGTGAATGTAATATATCAATGTAAAAAACATTTGATTTTATTTAAAATGGCATAAACTGTAAAATACATATGCAATTTAAAAACACTTATGGTCATAACTTATATTAATACTTCTGACAAAATTTTACAGTCAGACACTGAATAGAGTACAAATAAATTGTTTGTTTTTTTAGGCAATGACATTGCTGTGGTTGGTCGTAAGTGAACTCAACACAGTGGGTGGACCGAAGCAATATGATAAACAACCAATGTTCAATAAATATATTTGAATAATCGCAATGAACAACGCGCCTGTTCTAAAACATGGAGTTTTGTGCCGGAGCAATACAGCACTTTATTCCAACCGCAAGCCCATCACACAAAGTGCTGCCAGCCGACACTTTTACTTTCTGTGGGAAGAAGAATACAAGCTAATATCCTGAGAAAGCCTTTCTTTCATCTGAGAACATTCACCCACCACGTATCCTCATTTCTTCATTCCGGTCACAGCGCTCAGTGTTCACCCCGCTCCTGGGGCTCTGACATAAATCCAGAAAGCTGATCTCTGACAGGAACCCCGCTGCGCTGCATCAGCCATTTGAGAAATAACAAGAGGTACATTATGAGGAATTCAAATACGGAAACCAGTTTATGCTAATATTGATCTGCATATTGATTTTTCCCATTTGAATAATGAGGCAACTGGAAATGATGGGAAGTTCAGGGAGGGAGGCATTATTAATTTGTGTGCAAAAATGTTTTTCTTGCCTGTTGCAGAAAATAAACTTGATTCGGATGAAAAGACTAAATGTAGAGAATCACAATAAAGGTCATTCACTTAGACAGGCAGCCAAAAGCACTGAAGCGTTGAAGAAAAATAATTTGAAGACTAAAGGAGGAAGACAAAAAAAAGGAATAAATTAAACATCAGGTGGAATATGGGTGATGATGTTTTTAATTCTCTCCAATCCAATCGGAAATGATTGCTAAAGTGACAATGAGCTCATGATATTGAATTTTCCTCTCTTGCATAAATCTTTGTTCAAGGTGGAGATGATTACAAAGTATGACAAAGTCATAATAGATGTGAGTGCATTTTCAAAGCCGACCCTATTGTTGACAGTTGCACAAAAAACATACAAAGATAATATAACGCTTTGCAAAAGGTACAAAAACTGTCACTGCTGCTTTAATTGCAAAGGCTTTTAGCTTGTTTTTCCCAACATACACCTGCACTATGGCTCAGCAGGAGAGAAGAATCATTACAGACACCGACATCCTTTTAAAACTGTCACGTGTTGGTGCACAAAATCAGCCATGCAAGATTTCGCCAGACATGATGCGACTAGTGTGGGTCACGTCTGCATGCCGGTCTCGTTTTGTAAAGCAGCTTCCTTTGGTCATATTCTGGCTTTTGTGTAAAAGGTCGACCTCAAACGGCTGCTCGTTCCTGTTTTCAGCTCTCTGCTTATTGTGAGCACAGAGGTACAGCTGTAATTACGTCTGGTGCAGAGACAAAGCTGCACCAAAATTGACTGGAGTCCTGCTGACACCTGGCTTTCTTAACGTGTGCTTGTGCTCACCGGTGAGAAAGAAACAGCAAGAGCGGAAAGAGGCAAACATGAGTCTGTGGGACACGATGTGATCGTTCATGAATGCCATCCAGTGTGGTAGTCTAAAAATGCATGCGGTATGAAATTACAGAGGGGGCGTGAGAAAATAATTTTACACCTGCTGATTCTTAGAATTTTTTAGAAACAGCTCGGTCTTAAGAAAATGAGAGCAAACCGAGAGAAAGAACAGTGCGTGTGGTTCACTCAACTGCCCTTTGCAACCCATTTGACTTCCATAATGTTAATAAGCAAAAAAAACATAAGACAGGACTGGATTTGATCCATCAAAGGACTGGATGGTGAGAAGTGGGTGCTACAAATCTTAATGTTATCCAACAGATTGTGCAGCCTAAGTGACATCAACTTATTATATTATTTTGATTAAAAATAACCAAGACCAACAAATAATAAGTAACCAATAAATCATTCGTAATAAGACCAGGAACATGCACTAAGAAAGTAAATAGATAAATAAGTAAATTTTCATGGTACTTATTCATCTTGACCACCAAAAATAAATAAATAAATAAAATAAAATAAATAATCAACATAATATTTTACTCTTTTTATTTATTTATTTTCCAAAATCAAAACTGAAATGTAAACAAAATTCTAATATAATAAACTACTGTTCAAAAGATTTTTTAATGTTAATGAAAGAAGTATTATTAAAAATGCCATAAATGTCGTGAAATATTATTACAATTAAAAATCACACGATCATTCAGAAATCCTTCTAATATGCTGATTTAGAGTTTAATAAACATTTGTTATTATCATCAATGCTAAAAACTGCTTAATGTTTTTGTAGAAACCATGTTTCTTTTTTTCAAGACACACTAATGAACATAAGGTTCAAAAGAACAGCAATTACTTCAAATAGCTTTATTTTTAACGTTATAAAATTACGCCCACTGTCACTTTTGATCAATTTAATGCTGAATAAATGTGTGCATTTTTCAAAAAGAAATCTTACTGACCAAAGACGCTCGGGTGTTAATAAAACATAATATACCAGATTTTATGACCAATGAAAAAACAATTCAATGTGTTTAAAAGCCAAATCAGACTGGCAAAACATATCTCCACTATCACCACCATAAATTATTATTTTTCAAGCTCACATTTTAGAGTCAGATCATGCAAGGAGCAAAACAAACAAAAACATGTCATAAAAAAAAAACAAATTAAGTGAACAAGCAGCATGAGGCATTTCAAAGATCACTTGAGAAAGCACAGTGAATCCGGGTGCTTTGCGTGTTGTTTATAAGTGGACACGCACCTCAAAATGGGCCAGACGATACCTCCCACCATCCCATTGAGATTTACATGTTCTGCCCTTCAGGAAAAGAAGGTGGGAGAGGTGGATGTAGACAGAGCGAGTTTGTCAGGGAGCATGTGCTGGTACAAGCACTGGGGCAGAATGACTCAGGGGGACCTAGTTTTTCATTAGCCTTTACCAAAATACAACACTATGAACACTGGTTTTAATGTTTTCATTTTAGATTATTAAATGGGTATTAAACCAGTTCTGAATGGAGCGTTGTCATGCAGAAAGTTCTTTCCATCAAAAAATAACTATCCAGACTTAAAGGGTTAGTCCACCCAATAATACACATTCTGTCATCATTTACTCACCCTCATGTCATTCCAAACATGCATTGTTTTCTCCTGCTGAACACAAAAGAAGATATTTTAAAGAATGTTGGGAACCAAACAGTTTCAGTTCCTTTTGACAATGAAAGTCAAAGGGAACTGAAAAGATTTAGCTACCAACATTCATCAAAATATCTTCTTTTGGGTTCCACAGTAGAAAGAAAGCCATACAGGTTTAGAGCAATGTGAGGGTGAGTGAAAGATGACAGAATTTACATTTTTGGGTCGACTATCCCTTTAAATGAACCAATGTCATTGCATTAAACAACAAAATATAAAACATGATTTCTAAATATGCTTTACGCAATATATAAATGTTTCAAAAAATAAAAAGTTGCATTAAAGTAATTGCAAAAAGTGTTTGAAAAGGTTAGTCCTCAGAAAAGGTCTAGCATGGCTCTATGCCGAGGTTGTTGGCAAATATTGTTACCTAATGTCGTAAAAATCGTATATATTTATATGTATCCAAATACTTTTTTTGGGACCCACTTTATACAATGTTGTAATTTAGATGAATTAAATAGCTTATATTTTCTCTTGTGGCATGTTTTCAAAGAATTAATCTAAAGATCAACCGGAAAGTGGCTCTGAAGTCCATAAATATGCATAAATCACTGGGTAACAAACTAGCATTGACTCTAATTCCAAAAATCTCATCCTCGGCATAGTCCTAACCAATCCTTTCTAACCCCTGCTTCTTAAAACTATCGGCTCATATGTTGGTGCTCCCACTCCCGGATTCCTGCTTCAGTCCTGCTGATCCACAGCGAGATTTGTAATTTGCCACAAATCTGCTCCCATTTCCTGCATCGACCCCTAGAGAGCCTGGAGCCGAGCACACAGTAAAGCCCAATAATGGCAGAAGTGAGCTAAAACGTCTGTGTGATGAGGTAACGTAGCAAGCTTGTCCGCCGGCGCTCGATGGGCTCCTCCGCAGAATGTCAAGCTTCTGAGCCGATGGGTCCGAATCTGAGTCACGCAGGGCGAGAGTAATGTCACAGCGCGAGGTGACTGCATGCAATTTATCATAGATTCAAGACAAGGAGCATGGCAGGAGTGTGCAGTCACATGTAACTTATGATGGCTTCTTCGTTTTTACTATCTCTTTTGAACGGTTTTAATTTTTTGTTGCCGAGATGATATTAGTTTATCTTTGTCAACATCTTCAGTTAGGCCAGCACTGCTATAATCTGTCATCTGATCGACGACCTGTCATCCTGTCCAATGTCAAGGATAAACCACAATATTCGCATGAACATAATATGGTTCCTTTTTTGAATAGGCAAGCATGGCTATTTATCATATTTAAAGGAACAGCTCACCAACAAAGCAAATTCTGTCATCCCTGATCTTTTTTATGAACAATAAACTTTTTTTTTCATGCAATACAAAAGTACACTCTTACTATACAATGACAATTCAGAGTGACCACATCTGCCAGCTCCAAAAAAGTTTCCTAAAAGTTTTCTAGGCTAGATGTTCATGAAGGACTATTATCAACGCATTAATCCAAAAATAAAAATGTAAATAAATAAATAAATCATATTTCAAGTCGACAAATAAATAGACACGTTTAAAACCATTTAAGTGAGTGACGTGACATGTGGCCAAGTATGGTGACCCATACTTGGAATTAGTGCTCTGCATTTAACCCATCCAAAGTGCACACACACAGCAGTGAACACACACACACCGTGAACACACACCCGGAGCAGTGGGCAGCCATTTATGCTGCGGCGCCCGGGGAGCAGTTGGGGGTTCGGTGCCTTGCTCAAGGGCACCTCAGTCGTGGTATTGAAGGTGGAAGAGAGCGCTGTACATTCACTCCCCCCACCTACAATCCCTGCCGGTACGAGACTCGAACCCACAACCTTTGGTTTACGAGTCCGACTCTCTAATCATTAGGCCACGACTTCCCACTTTTAATTAATCATGGTTAACTCTAACAAATAATACATTGATCAACACACTGTAACATACTATCTCCAATACTGTCTCATAGTTTATTGTATATATATGCTCATTTATATCTCAATTTGAAAAGTACATTAATTTGTTTACATTAAACTAAAATTGTAAATAATTTTAAATATAGTTTACTAAAAATTGGAAATTGTAATTCATTATTATTAGCTATTATTATATTATTAACTATTACTATAATTATAATTTACAAAAAATAGAGGAGTTTTGCATGAGAATGCACCATTTACATTTCCTTTAGAAAATGTAAAAAAAAAAACGAATCTACATTTTTGTTTCCATTGACAGCCTTGTTTTTCTTTAGCTTGCTCATACTTCTTTCTTATTGTAGAGATGGTCTGTATCCACAAAACCTGTATAAGTGCATCAGTCTCACAAACTGTCAAAAAGACAAAAATGAGATTACATTTAATAGTCCCACAGGAGGTTTAATCTGCTTGGTTCTCACGACTCCGGGGATGGAAGACTGTAAGTATAAGAGAAAGTAAGTGTGTTTGAGTCATAACAAGCTTCGTCACTGTACCTTTCTCTGCCCTAAATTACCTTCATTTTTACCCTATACTGGAATAAAAATCAAGCATTGAAGGACATTCTGGGTATCTGGTGCAAGACACCGAAACAAAAGATACAATGCATTACTTATTCACTAGTAATGGCGTACTCTTGGCGTATTCTTATGCATGCAGAATATTTCTGCCAGATGCACAACAGGTGTGCACATAAATGCTCATCGTAATGGTGATGAAAAAAGCGACTTACAAAGTAGAAGCAATCACACCAACGAGAGAGCAACAATATACAAATGCTGTGACAAGTCTCAGTTAGTCTAGCACAGTGCATATAGCAAGTTTTTTTTTATATATATA
>NW_015548521.1:610256-612347 GCF_001515605.1 Sinocyclocheilus anshuiensis
ATTAATTGGTCAGGTGATGCTGTCTAAAGGTTCGCTTTTAGAGCACTTAAGATCTCTGAGTGAAGCATTTCAAAACCAGTTACACAATTTGTAAGCCTAGACTACACATGACCCAGGGAAAGCTATGAAACATCCTTTTTTGGGGGAAAAGGTGTCTGTTAAAATGAATAAATGTTCATATGATTAAGTAAATGCATTTAGTTGGGTCTAAATAAAAATAAGGATAAATCATGATTTTTCATATTTTGCATAATGTTAAAAAAACCTTATTTGATAACTGTGTACTAATTCAAATTAAATTGGGCTTAAGGTGATACAGAATGAATGATCTAAATAGCACTGAAGGTTTGCCAAAATAGTCACATAAGGATACTCCACTGAATTATTGATTTTTAGTTAATATCTAAGGTTTGCAGGGAAAATGTCTACCGAGAATGAATCTTTCAAGCATAAAATCTTGCAATCATAAATTGATGTTAGCACAAAATTGGATGTTTTCCATAATAAGAGGGAGAGATCAGAAGGTCCCAGAATTCATCAATCCATCAGACCATTCAGACAGTCAACAGACCAGTCTCTGCAGTCAGAGAGAAAAAGAGAGAGAGAGAGAGAGAGAGAGAGAGAGAGAGAGAGAGAGAGAGAGAGAGGGAGAAAAAAATATATGTCATATATTTGACATTCAATTTATAAATTTTTTTAAGTGAACACCTGCAGAGAGAGAGAGAGAATAGGAATACTGGATGGAGTTTTCGGACTGCAGGGAGTTCGTTTTCTTGGCTCTGGAATATATTTAAGGAAGGGTTAGGATTTGCATACCATTTGTGCCCTTGGGCCAGAAAATACTGAAATTACATTCTGTCTATCAGCACATTTCCATTTCTCAATAGCAGTTCAGCGCTTATTTATACTAATCTGCACTATGTATTTAGCGGTACAGTAAAACGACAACATGAAGATAGCCGTATTTGTGTAGGCCATTGCAAATTTAGAATTAGCTTAACTCAAACATACAAACGGGACGTATTCATGTATGCATCTGCAGGATATACTCACAAGATTAGTTCCTCACTCCAACCACAAACAAAAATGACGAAAGTCACACAATCTGGCAGGAGGGTGGAATAATTGTGTGTCTACAGCGTGACCCTGTTCCAAAAACAGTGCCTAATCCAATTCAAGCCCCATAAATCACACCACAAACAGAGCTCTTGGGTGGGAAAGCAGATCCGCTTTGGATGGAAATTGATGGAAATTGTAAACAGGTCTACATGCAACTATGGGAGAAGCATCTAAAGTAGTATTCACATGTCACAGAAGCTTCTTAAAATGACCTTTCATAAAGTAGCCCACTGTACAGCTAACAGATGATGATATCATGGTACTCAGTGTTTACTATACACGGCTCCCCGCTTCTCAATGCCACACTGCCACTGGTGAATCTTCAGTGAAATTGAGTTTGCACTGGAATCTCTACCTACTAAGTCCTTGAGCTGCATGCCAAAACAAACAAAGATACACACGAACATACAGCGTGACCAATTTAGTTTGATTCCCGAACTAATGACTCCTATGAAGCAGTAGGTTAATGGATGGTCAACGGTTTGAATCAGAGTTGGGTTCTTCACTGTAGTTCTTAAATTCATTAGAATTGTGCAATTATCATTTCTGATTGATTGACCATTTAAAAACATTAGAGATATGCACTGCAGGTGGACAGGGAAATTGATACACTAATTCCGATTCTAAACAAAAGTGTAATGTGGTGTTTTGTTTCATGTTCAAGTTTTCCATGTCTTTTATTTTGTAATTGTTTCATGGTCCCTGTTTGTGTCATGCTTCCCTTGCCCTCATGTATTCATGCCATTGGTTCCCCTGTTCATTGTGTCATGTTCTGATTGGTTGTCTTAGTCATGTGTCTTGTTTCCCATTGGTTTGTTCTTGTCATGTGACCCTCTTGTCAGCTATAAGTAGCCATCATGTTCCCATTGTGCCCTTGTCGTGTATTGATGTTGTAACCCGCTGTCGTCAAGTCTGTTCATGCCTCGTCAAGTCAAGTCTGTTCATGCCTCGTCAAGTCAAGTCTGTTCATGT
>NW_015548521.1:613609-614882 GCF_001515605.1 Sinocyclocheilus anshuiensis
TGTACTGACCCCAAACTTTTGAACGGTAGTGTATATTGTTAGAAAAGATTTCTATTTTAAATAAATGCTGTTCTTTGTAACTTTTTATTAAATAGTGGAAAAAACTAAAGAAAAAGAAGTGGGGAAAAAAGTTTTTACAAAAGCTGTTTTCAACACTGAGAATCATGTTTCTTGAACACTAAATCAGCATATGAGAATTATTTCGGAAGAGTCATGTGACACTGAAGATTAATCTGGCTGCTGAAATTTCAGCTTCGTCATCACAAGATTAAATTATTGTTTTTATTTTAAATTTCAATTGACAGTTTCACTATTTACTGTATTTTTGATCAAATGAATGAACAGTGAGCATAAGAGACTTTCAAACACCATAAAAATATTACTGATATCAAACTTTTGAAAGGTAGCACATCCTCAAAAGATCTAAAACTAACAGGAAATAGACCCAGTAGACCAAAAATAAAAATCTCTTCCAGGCCAGGACTAGGGTTTTAGTCTCCTTTAGAATTCTTAATTCGGTCTGGTCAATGTTAAGGAAACGGCTAACATCATGAGTAACATGTTTGGGGTGTTTCTTGTGCCACATGATTATTTTGTGCAATCGGGAACATGATAAAAAGAGTAACATACTCAACAAGGGCTTATTCTCAGCTGAACACATCACATGCAGTGATCTCTATCTGAGATGGAAGAAAGCAGAAGTCTCAGGAAGTGATGCCTCCATGGAATGTTAAGGTTGATGAGGGATTTGAACCGCATGCTACTGAACAAATGCTTTAAGCGCTAATGCCCCTGAGCTTTTTCCTAAGATCTTCCACACTGCAGAAGACTTCTCTTTTCTAAATATCAAAGGAATATTAATATACCAAACTTCATTATACAAACAGAAAATTCAAACATGCCCTTCAGAACTGCAGGAGGGTGAAACATGACACTCCATTAAAAGAAACACACAGCAACGTGAAATCTTGGGCACATCTTTTTCTATAAGAGAAAGCGAGAGAAAGAAAAAGCAACTATTTATAGTGCAAACACATAAAAAGCATCAAACAGCAACACACTGGGGGAATAAATGATGCAGTGACATTTAAAACATGTAATCCTCTGTTAAAATGCTGAAGGAGTAATAATGTCGGCCACTTAAAGGTATAGTAAAACAAAAAATGAAAATTTACTGAAAATGTACACACCCTCAGGCCATCCAAGATGATAGTTGAGTTTGGGAATACACTCTTAAAAATAAAGGTGCTTCAAAAGGTTCTTCAAGCGATGC
>NW_015548521.1:614935-618350 GCF_001515605.1 Sinocyclocheilus anshuiensis
AAGAGAGAGAAAGAGAGAGAGGTGAACATCCTAATCATTTTCATATTAAGATCTAGAGCCGTGATATAACCAAGACACAAATAAAGAGCTACATCCTGTCAGTGAGAAAGGTCATCACTTCCAGAGAATTCTCCTTTCATGGCAAAAATGGTTCTGTGGGAAGCCCTTTACAGTCGTTACAAGGCAACCATTATTGCATGATTTATTAATCATATCTAGGCTCTACATAATCACAAAAATGTGTTTACTTTTGCTTAAAGCATGTTCTCTGCACTACTTTGATATTTTGATTAAAACATAATTTATATCTCAGAATTAACTATTTTATTCTGCAAGGATGCATTTCATTTGTTTCTTCATCAGAACAGATTTGAAGAAATTTTGCATTCCATCACTTGCTCACTGATGTATCCTCTGCAGTGAATGGGTGCCGTCAGAATGAGAATCCTAATAGCTGATAAAAACACCATAATAATCCACACGACTCCATCAAATAACATCTTCTGATGTGAAAAGCTTAATAAGAAACAAATCCATCATTAAGGTGTTTTAACTTGAAACCTTTGCCTCTGGTCAAAATACCCATCCATAATCCATATAATGCTTCCTCTAGTGAAAAGTCAATTCCCTGTTGTCTTGAAGGACTAGTATTTTAGCCACTAGCAACAGTATGAAGTTAACAAATATTCATGATGCTTTTATCACACAGCTTTTCACTATAATTGATGGACTGGAGTCCTTTTGTGGATTACTTGTGATGTTTTTATTAGCTGTTGGGACTCTCATTCTGACGGCACCCATTCACTGCAGAGGAACCACTGGTGAACAAGTGATGTAATGCAAAATTTCTCCTTTAAGATCACTGAAGATCTCTTTAAGTGTTAACATTCCCCTTCCATCACGATTTATCCACCTGTGCAGTGAAAGCTTAGCACATTCCTCTAATTACTTTTGCACTTCCTGAAGACAACTAGAATGGTTTCCTCTCCAGGACTCCAGTGCTGTGCTTACTCCCCGAGGACTGTGCTTCTCTGCCCTCAGCTTCATTATTCTGTTCCTTGCTCCCTGTAGTAGACAGCAGGTGCCGCCGCTCTAGCAGACATCTCCATACTGAATGTATCATTAGCACTAGGGCTCAGTGAGATGACAACGCGTTCACTCGGGCGCTTAAAATTAATAAAATAACTCATGAACGCATTGATTAAATCACAGTGGGGCACTGAATAATACTTGGAAAACAGCCTTAAGTGCAATGCAGTTTTCCCATCAGCTCTGGCTTTCTTTCTATTGATGCAGATCAGGGTCCACAGAAAAGAAACGGAGAATCAGATAAAGATGCACACCAGTGTTCCTCCATGCACTTGAATTGAAAGCTACAATGGACCCTTTTCACAAGACTGTGATGACGCAGTTCAACGGTCATCAGCATCAGAAATCCTCCAAAGGATTAAAAAAAATGCATGTACGTTTATAACACTACACTTTATATTATATTACAAAAAAATAAAAAAATACAAATAAAAAACCTAGTTAATGCTAATGCGAGGGTGTTTCTAATACAGCGTCTATGGGAGTGACGGTAAATGTAACAATTTAATCGAATTGTTATAAATTAACACAATAAAACATTAAACACTATCAATTCCCCTCTTTTCTAATCTTGCTCAAAAACACACAGAAATGATACTTAATTTCAACATGTTTATACTCCCTTTTATTCCCACGCAAAACATGCTGGGTTAACCTTCTTTAAAGGTTCTTTAAAGAACCATCTCTTTCTTACCTTTTTGTAATCTGAAGAACCTTCTTTCGCCACAAAGAACCTTTTGTGAAACAGAAAGGTTCTTCAGATGTTAAAGGTTCTTTATGGAACCATTCAGACAAAAAGGTTCTTCTATGGCATCGTGAAGCACCTTTATTTTTAAGAGTGTAGGGTAGATTTCAAGATTTTCAGTATCAACCGTGGCCATTTGTAAATTGATTTGTCTGGTTTCCGGTGTCATTTGCTTCCAATTATTTTTAGCTGTACAAAACAGCTGCTTGAAACAAAAAAGCTGGTATTACAAACCATATTATTTTAATGCATTTTCTTAATTAACAGTTTTACCGTTTACTGAACTTTGATATTCTTCTCGTTATTTCCCTACAGCTGCTAACAAATCAGAAGTCTCACACATGCACAGAAAACAGCTTACTTCCACGTTGAAAACTAAGGTGGATATAATGACTTAAATTTGGGCCCATCCCTGACGTAAAACTATTATATGACTTAGAATAGAGCACACGGGTCACATTGACTCCTTTTAAAATCTTGAAAGCGTCAGTTCCCATTCGTTGCAACTGCATAAAAGATTAAACACATCATTTTCAGGATTTCTCTCAAATGTTGTGTTTTAGGTCAACTATTTCTTTAAACACTCATTTAAAGGACTTTTACAAGTCTCAGAAACATTGCAATACAAATACTGCCCTCTTGTGGAGTCCTACTGCAGACAGTGACAAAAACCTCTCCTTTGGTTGAGTTAAAATCCTCCAAAAACCTCTCTTTTGGTTGAATGAATCCGGGTTAAAAATCATACACAACATCCAAGCATCAAAAACTAATATAACTATCAGTTCAACCTCTACAGAGGAAAACTTCCAAGCAACAGATCAGTTATTGAGGTTTTTTTTGCAATAACAGGCCTTACCTATTATGAACTCAATGACACAAGCTCTATGTCTATTTCCTCTCAGTTTCTATTTTTGACTGTTTACTGAGGAATAGAGAGAAAGTGATGAAAGAGCTTTATGATGCAATCACGGCTATAACAGAAAGGTTGTGCAGGTTTGATGCAAACGAGGCACAAAGTACAGCAAAGAGCTGAATGTCAACAGCTTCTCTTATGTTTGCCTCTTGCAATCATATTTTAAGAACAGAATGCTCTGTACACGAGTGGAGGCCAAAGACTGATGTTAACATTAGGAACTGCGAGGGTTTACTGATGCACATTATTCTGACAACAATTATTTAATATATTCCAGATGGATTTATTATGATTTGGGAAAACAATTTATGTAACACTGTCATGCTTGGGCGAGTTACTGGTGTGAAAAAAGCTTTTTATCTTGAATTTAGCCAGACAACATTAGGCATGAGCGAATGTCTTTCTTGCCCAAAGACAGATAATCAGGGAAAGATTATGGAATTTGAACATGAAAACAATATTTTCAGTAAAACCACACCAACGTTAAAAGATATAGTTCACCCAAAAATGAACATTTGCTGAAAATTTACTCACTCTCAGGTCATCGTAGATGTAGAGGAGTTTATTTTTTCATTGTAACAGACCTGGAGATTTTGTTCAGCAATGGATGCTCTGCAGTGAATGGGTGCCGTCAGAATGAGAGGCCAAACAGCTGATAAAAAAATCAC
>NW_015548521.1:618360-639822 GCF_001515605.1 Sinocyclocheilus anshuiensis
GGATGCTCTGCAGTGAATGGGTGCCGTCAGAATGAGAGTCCAAACAGCTGATAAAAACATCACAATAATCCAGTCCATCAATTAGGTCTTGTGAAGCAAAAAGCTGCATGTTTGTAAAAAAACAAATCCATCATTAAGGCGTTTAACTTTAATTAACTTTAATATTTGCATATTTCTCTCCCGATTCAGATGAGACAACTTTTTCACTCGAGAAAGCAATTTTACGGATAGAAGACAATGGTTTGAAGTTAAAAACATCTTAATGATGGAATTGTTTATTATAAACATGCAGCTTTTGGAAATGTGTTGATTGCTGTGATGTTTTTATCAGCTGTTTGGACTCTCATTCTGACGGCACCCATTCACTGCAGAGGACCCATTGGTGAGTAAGTGATGTAATGCTAAATTTCTTTTAAAAATTATATGTGTAATGCGATGAATAAACAAACTCGTACATTTTGGAAGGATCTTGGAAGCAAATTTTCATGTTTGGGTGAACTATTCCTTTATGACCAAAATTTATATGATAACAGAAGCAGAAGATTTGATTATCTCATTATAAAACAACCTAGTACCTGATTACCAGAACAACACACATTCAAAGCAGAACAGAGCAGCATTAAAGGTGTAATCTGGTGCCAAAGGGCGAAAGGAAGCCAAATCTCCCTACAAGCATGGAATTAGTGTGGGCACAGTTTACCAAACAAGCACATTTACATGTTAAATATGTCACATTGGCAAGTCACTGAAAAAATCATGAATCTGAATAAATGAAGACATTTATTTGCAATGCTTGATGGACCGTTAAGCAAGCTGCCAGACACAATTTCCCTCCTTCCATTATCAAAGTAACACATGGAGACTTGGCTTGTAGCACATACAGTAATCATCAAACAGGAAACACTTGCTTAAATCGTTGGAGTGGTTTGACAAGAGCAAAAATGTTGCATTTAGAGCTGGTGAAAGGCCAGAAACTTCAGTGAGGACGGACGAAACTGGTAGTTTTAAGAAAGAAGTTGGCCTTTGTGCCCATTTCAGTACCTGATAAATGCGTATCGTGTTGCTGGTTTGACACTTTGAGTGATATATTTATGTTCCAAGCTCAATCTTTCTATACACACTCAGACTCATCTGAACATCAATATATGAAGATGCTTAACGTCTTTCACTATCCAAAAAAAAAAAAAGAAAAAAAGTCTTCTTTGTAGAGATACATTTAGCACCATTTTTCCCTGTGTCCAACTTTACTTCAAGTGGCCACTAAACTGTCTATATAGTCTATATGAAACCCTCAAAACACAAATAATATATCAATACATCCCATTTTTTTCCCACAACATTTGAGATGAATTGTAATGAAAATAATGTCATAATGCAAAAGAAACAAATGTATGGCCTAATTTTTTATGCATATTTTTTTCTTTTGATTTTGGGTTGAATATGACCCAGACATGCTCCTGACACAAATGATTTTTATCATGGCTAAATTGGTGTTGACGAAGGTCACACATGCACCATTCAGTTTAACTTCAGAGTAACACTCATGCTTCCTAATAAGACAGTTAGACAACACTTAATTAAAACACTTAATTAAATTACTAAAACATTTGCCCCTGGTTTCACAGACAAGGCTTAAGCCTAGTCCCAGACTAAAATGTAAGTCTGAGCTGTTTCAACTAAAAGAAACTTGCACTGACTGATCTTAAAATATATCAGTGCCTTTCTTTTGTCTCAAAAAGCACACCAGTAATGTTTTTTTCTAAGCACATTTATAAAAAAGACCTAAATGTCCTAATTGAACTATGGCCTAATCCTGGCTTAGTCTAAGCCCTGTCTGTGAAACCGGGACTTAGAGACAAAGCAAAGTTCGTATTCCTCTCTCTCATATCCAAAAAAGTGGTTCGACATTTGCTTCTGAACAATATGCGCACAACAGATGACATGGCAGAAATAATTAAAACAATAATTTAATACGGAAGAATAATGAAACTCCATTTAGTGTGTCTATTATTACCGATTACTGTTATTATAAATATGCACATAGTTACGAGTCTCGAGTATCTGACTGAAATTCATTATAGTGCAAATTCTAAGGTTTGATGTGTAACAGAAATATGAAAGATGGAGAATTTAAAAAGGAAAGGGAAAAGATGAGGCAGAAAGAAAGAAGTGTGAGAGAGAGAGAGAGAAAATGAGCGTATGAGAGTGTAAAGCGAGAGGTTTTCAGTCCAGAGGCACCTCTCTCAGATTTGCTGTGTCAGCTGTAGCTGTGGCCTGTTTGGACTCTCTCATCTTATCTAGGCCAAACAGCAGGTCCAGTTGAGTCACGGGCCTCAGCTGTGTGCTGTCCACATGCCTGAGGACACACCAGAGGACACCAGGACAGAATCAGTCATGAGTAATCTACTTTTACATTCACTACTGCATATTTATACAGCATTTCAAAACTCGAGAGAATATTTTGAACTGTTTCTCTTCTAAATAGGACGATGGACCAGCTGAGAAACTACTTGAGATTAATGGGACGATTTTCTCCAGATATTATAAACTTCCTTAGTCAGGACATAGTATGAGAGCTGCATGTTGTGCACACAGATAAAATGCTATCTTAGACGTACTCTTCTTCATCCAGCTGGAGTTGTTGTGCGATCTGTTTCATCTGCTGTTTGCGGGCATAGTCTCGAACGTGGTACATGGCGGCGTCTCTGCACAGCTCTTTCAGATCACTGCCGGAGTAGCCCTCAGTTTGACCCGCTATTTCCTTCAGTTTAATCGCGTTACTTAACTGATGGAAAAAGATTCAAGTAAAAGATTTTATGTACACACATTCGTTCAAAACTAATTAATACAGCAATTATGCATTAAATTGATCTAAAGTGGCAGTAAAGACATTTGTAATGCTATATAAAAAATATTTCAAATAATTGTTGTTATTTTGAACTTTATATTCATCAAAGAATCCTGAAAAATGTGTGACTGTTTCCATAGAAAATATTAAACTGCACAACTGGTTTGAACTTATATATATTATTCTGATAATAATCACAAATGTTTCTTGAGCAGCAAATCAGCATATTAGAATGATTTCTGAAGGATCATGTGACACTGAAGACTGGAGTAGTAATGCTGAAAATTCAGCTTTAGCATTACAGGAATAAATTACTTAATTTAATTTAAATTTGAATAGGTAATTTAAAAATTGCTTTTTCGATCAAATAAATGCAGTATTGGTGAGCATAAAAGACTCTCAGAAACATTTAAAAAGCTTACTGACCCCAAACCTTTGAATGGCAGTGTAAATATGTGACCCTGGACCACAAAACCAGTCATAAGGGTACATTTTTTTCTGCCCCTTCACCTTTAATGTAAGCATTACATTTAAAGACAAAACATTTTGTGAAGGAATTGCGGTGCAGATGAAGTAGAGCTTAATATCTTACATTTTCTCCAGACAGAATGAGTCTAAGGATTTCTTCTTTTTGAGCTGCATTCTGAAAATGGACCAAAAATAATTATGTCTTGTCCTGATTAAGACAGGCAATTAACAAATACAGAGTGTAAAGGTGTGTGTTCAGCAGACTCACAGGCAGGCCTACGTGAAAGGTTGTGGGCATTCTGCGCAGTATTGCTGCGTCCACATCCTGAGGTCTGTTAGTGGCCCCCATCACCATTACCTGGACATTGACATCTCATTACACTTTTACTTCCTATTAATCACTTTTGAGGAAGTGCAGTGACCTCTGAAACCTACATACGGTATGTGTGCGCTACCTGGCTGCTTGAGCTTGTGTCTAGTCCGTCCCACAGACTCATGAACTGGGCTTTCATCATAGCCGTGGCCTCATGGTCCATACTGGAACGATTCCTCAGGAACGAATCTGATGCAAGAGACAGATTTTATGTGGATATATATGTCATAAGTCTACTATAAAATTAACCCAAAATCACAAGAAATTTAAATAGTATTTAGCAATGAGGAAACTACAGAACTACATAATCAGTACTGTTTAAAAGTTTGGGGTCAGTGAAGGCTGCTTTTTTTCCCCTTTTTTTTTTTGAGATCAGAAATACAATAAAACAGTAATATATTGTGAAATATTATTACAACTTACAATAACTGTTATTTTAAAACATAACTATACCTATAATGAAATTGCCATTACTCCAGTCTTCAGTGTCACATGATCTTCAGAAATCATTCTAATATGCTGATTTGCTGCTCAAGAAACATTTCTTATTATTATCAATGTTAAAAACAGTTCCACTTAATATACTTGTGGAAACTGTGATACATGTTTTGAAGAGGTGAATAGAAAGTTTTTTTAAAAATCTGCATTTATTTGAAATAGAAATATTTTGTAACATTATTATTAATTTAATGCATTCTTGCTGGAAAAAAGCAGCTATTTGTTTCAGAAAAATTCACTGACCTCAAACTTTTTAAATGGTATATTTAAATCACATATTATTTAAAAAAATAATACTTTACAGTTACATAAGATTATATACAATACAACTAGGGGTGGGCGATATGGCAAAAATTTCATATCACAATTTCTTTCAGAAATATCACAATTTTATCACGATTCTTTGTCGTGTTGGTTTTACTATTTTGCAAGTTGTCTGAGCATTACAGCCAAACTAATTTCCCTATTATAAAGACAAAGCCTTTCAAGGTAACAAAATATAAAAAGGAATGGCGGATATTTAGGCTAAAGTGGGCGAAGATAAAAATCTTTGTCATTATTTTATCTTTGTTATTAAAAAATAAGACCAAAGATACACACAAAGATACACATTACAAATACACATAATATACAAATAAAACAAAAAGTGTTTTATTTTTAGGTACAATAGGTGTATTTAGCAGGAGTATTCAAGAAATTGAATGAACAAATATAAGAATAAAACACTATATAGATAAAGCAACTGTATTAAAGTTTTTCAGTCAAGAGTAGTGATTTTTCTCTTAGTGTTTTGTTGTTTTATTAACATTAAAGCAATATTTCACCCCAAAATAAAAATTCTGTCATCTGTCTGTCAATTCTGTCATAGTGTTTTATTTTTATACCATCGTTTACTCACTCAGAAGTTGTTTAAAACCTGAATGAGTTTCTTTCTTCTGCTGAACATAAATGCTATTTTGAAGAACGTGGAAAACCAAACAGCTGCTGGTCCCCAGTGACTTCCATAGTATTTTTTTCCTACTATCAAAGTCAATGTGGACCAGCTACTGTTTGGTTACCTACATTCTTCAAAATATCTTCTTTTGTGTTCAGCACAATAAAGAAATGAATAGCTACAGGTTTGGGACAACATGTGAGTAAATAATGACAGAAATTAAATTTTAAGGTGAACTATCCATAAGTTCCGTATAATGACAGTCGGCTGCATGTTTAGTACTGTCCCTTTAAGAGCTGCACGCATCTAATATACAGGCACGCATCCGTTTTTTAGTTTACTTTCATTTTAGACATAACCAACTCAGTCTATGTAAACCTTGTGTGTTTTTACAGTATTAGCTCAAAAGATAACTTAGTTCAGAAATCAGGTGCTGTTTGACAGGCTTTTTAGTGCGCGCGCTTCAGGCTCAGAAAAAGCGCAGGTCAGAACAGTGCGTGAATGAAACGTTTAACCGGCAAGGCTTTAAAGCACATGCAAATAATGTACTTTTATGATTGCGAATAAGTGCAGTGTCCCGTGAGAGTAACTCTACCGCTGAGTTAACATTTGATGAGAATGTATGTGGCGTTGTACAGTATCTTGAGACGGAGGCGCCAGAACTGTAACAGATAGAATGTGGGCTATAGCACGATACCACGATATTTCTTCAAAAGCAGATCGTCGAGTCATATCGCACACCCCTAAGTACAACTATTTAGCGTTTTTTATCAACAACTATAAACTTTTTTGCAGTCTTAGTTTTCACATTTTCAGAATCTGTGATTTAATATGCGGTACTGACTTTAAAAGAAGCATAACTAATTAAAATAATGAACTTTTACTGCTGTTTCAGCTAGTACACTATGATAAAATGCCTGAGAGACTCAGGCGTCCACATTCTTAGACTGAGCACTGAAAACATTGCAGTCATTATGCAAATGTACACACCCCGTTTTCCATAAAACCCATGAATATAAAACACCTGCGTATACACAGGGATTACAGGCAAGTTTATCACTGTAGTAGTGCTGAGTGAAATTATTCAGCACGTTCAACAAGCTGGCATTGTAATATTTTTCGTATTTGTCTGGAATCCCTAAATATCTGGCAGACGTTTAGAGCATATTCAGAAGTTACCTATTTCATCAATGAAAATGATGCAGGGCTGAATCTTGATGGCCAGTGAGAACACAGCAGCAGTCAGCTTCTGCGATTCGCCGTACCACTTGTCAGTCAAAGTGGAGGCCTGGAGATTAATAAAGCGGCATCCAGATGCTTTCGCTGTTGCTTTGGCAATTAAAGTCTTTCCACATCCCGGTGGCCCATACAATAGTACACCTGGGAATCAGGGGAAAAAATATGAATAAACAACAATCTTTGCTTTGATATTTCTCATATATTGCTACTACATGTGTAATAGGGCTGTACAGACTTGCTTCATTATACTTTCATTTGAGCAGGTTTTCTCAACAGAGATCGCTAAACTTCAACATGCTATCTGGCGTTTTCAGATTATTATTGCTTTTTTATTATTAGATTATTAATATTATTAGTGCTTTTTTCCTCTGAGAGAGTGTGCACATGGTTGCCAGACTGTGTCCATTAAGTTTAACACTGGACAAAAAATGCATTCATTTAAAAAAAAAAAAATAATAATAATAATAATCTGGCAACCCCAAGCATGAACACTTGTATGTAATGTAATGCATAAATAATCAGAATAAATAAACCACTGGGTAAATATTGCAGATGATTATGCCTATTTAAGTGAGAGAAGCAATGATCGTGATCACGATTGAAACATGATTTATCATGCAGCCCTAATGTACAACAAGAACAGAATGGGGTCCAAAAGAACTGATATCAAATGCTTTCTCCATGTCTGACCTTTGGGAGGTTGCAAGAGTTTGGAACCACGAAACAGGTGGCGTTTCTGGAAAGGCAAGACGACAGTGTCTTGCAGCTCTGAGACGAGCTCATCTAGTCCAGCAACATCTCTCCAGGTCACCTTACAAGGAAAGGAAGAAGATATTAGCTACTAAAGCTACTAATCACTTGGCAGGCTGCAATGATTACAGGTTTTCAATCTATCAACACAATTCAATTGGAAATCAGTTGAACAGAAAGTGTAAAATGACAACCAATGACATAAATAAATCATGTCTTCACTAACAAAAGCATGTCTTTCTTCAGACTTCTGATGTAATGAGAGGCACAGGGTGATTTGATGAATGGTTTGCACTGATTGCAACAGCACTGGTGGTTACTTTGATGCTGCGAGGATCGACGAGATGAGTTGCGATGTTCATTTCATACTCGGTCAGACTGACACCCTCTACGTTGATGATCTGCTTCATCAACCGCTCAGCCCGAGGACAGCGAGGGAACATGATAAATGGTATAAATAAATATACCACATAATAAGGCACAATAAATAAAGGTCAATAAAAATTTGTTGAACCTAACTTGAAATCTTTATAGTCCTATTAAGCCATGGGCGCTGCTGGCCAAATGGGTGCCCTAAGCAGAATTGTATTGTTGTGCACCCTCCCCCAAATATTATGGATGTAAAAAAAAAAGACACCTACTATAGGGGTCAAAATAGAACTTTAATAAAATATAAAAGTAAATAAATAAATAGTAATTAAATTAGCACTTTGAGCTACAGGCTCCCATGAAAAGCTGTATTTAAATTAAATGCATTCTTCACTGGAATTACATTTACTTTGAGCACACATCCAGTAGCAGAGATATCTTTACCCATTTCTTGGCTTGGGATTTTTGTTTTTGTACCGGATCCAAGGCCTCCACCACCCATTTGATGCTGTAATATGTTGCAGCTCCAAAGACGGTGAGTCTCACCAACATCCCCACCACCTCATTCCTGGTGAGAGGAATCTTGCTCAACATCTCAACATCTTGCTCCGCCCACGCTGTCAGCCCATTGGCCAAGAGAAACAATCTGGGTGTGTCAATCTAGAATAGAGCAGGTAGGAACATTCACAGTTGCATGTATAGTAGTATAAGTCTTGCTTTATTGTCAAACACTCAATTAAAGATCAAAATTGAAGATGATTGAGCATTAATAACAATTCACAGGCTTCATATTTAGTTATGTATGAAATATATTTACAACAGAACAGTATTATTATAGATTATTAATATTAACTAAATAATAACTATGCCAGCAAATAATATCGCCGTATGTGAACATATATTTTAACTGCAATGCATAATAAAAGAGAGACATATCTTCCTGAGGGACCAAAATTAATAGTGCGATTAATTTATTTATTTTTCAGAGACGCTAATCACGGAAATCACAGGCGAGTGCCATGCACAGTCTCATAACCAAAACATAAACATCATTATTATAAATAAATGAATGAATAAATAGTGACGTTGTCTTGCTCAAATTGTAGCTAAGATCAGCTGTAGGCTAAAATCAATTCTGGTTTATTTGATATTGTTGTCTGTCTATTATCTAAACTTAAAAACATATATATATTTATTTTAGTTAGTTAGTTGTTAGTTGTGTGTGCAATTCCTACCACTGACTAAATTAAAGGAAGAAGCCTTGTGTGTGTTAAGCAAAACAGATAGCTGACCAAGCAGTTTTTAATTATTAAACACTTAAAGAGCAACCGCAGACGTTGCTTTGGAACAGTGAGAACACACAGGGGCTTTATTAAAAACCCACATCTGTTAATAAAAAAGCATGCAAGACAAAACTATGCACAATGCAACGAATTTAGCTAAAGTCTAGTGTAGCTGTTTGATCTGCACACATATAATTCATATAATTCAATCACAAATGATGCAAAACCTTAGTTTTGCTTTATTGGCGTTCTGTACCCTCCTATTGGTTCTGACGGACATTAATGACCATAATCTTATCAGTTTACCAATCCAGCCCTCAGTTTCTTCACAGACCACATGAGGGCAGACTTGGCATGTTCAAATAAACTAGTGCAAGGCATGCAAGACAAAACTATGCACAATGCAACGAATTTAGCTAAAGGCTAGTGTAGCTGTTTGATCTGCACACATATAATTCATATAATTCAATCACAAATGATGCAAAACCTTAGTTTTGTTTTATTGGCGTTCTGTACCCTCCTATTGGTTCTGACGGACATTAATGACCATAATCTTATCAGTTTACCAATCCAGCCCTCAGTTTCTTCACAGACCACATGAGGGCAGACTTGGCATGTTCAAATAAACTAGTGCAAGAAAGAAAGCCGGAACACTTGAGATTGTATCAGCCTCCACAATAAAGCAGAAACATGGATGCATGTAACATATTGAAGGTTAATTAAACTGGAGAATGGATGCTTGCTGGCATCAAGGAGTCATTATCTTCAAGAACAGGGACTGGCTGCAAGCTAGTGACTAAACTAAACATTGCTGTGTTTGATTAGTTGCCATGGTGCTCGCATCTTCCTGTGATGGATGTAAACTGGGAGATGCATTCATCTAATTTCTTCAATCTTTCAATTAGCGAAGGAAACAGTGTGCACTTAGATAATGTGGCAAAAGAGAATTCTGTTATTAATCTGTTCGTCTAATATTTGTAGACATTGCTAGAGCTCTGTTGGCTGCTATTCAGAAATATTATGTTTTAAATTATTCTCTTTTTACTCCAGTGATAACTTGGCTAAAGACGGGAGAGAGTATTCTTTGTTAAAGAAATAGACTGTATTTATGTATGTAGGCCTACGTGTTTATGCATGTATTATTTGTGAATTTAACCTGCAAAATTTACTAGGCGGAAGCAACAGGTTTAAGTTAAAACACTTCTTAAGGATGGATTTATTACAAAGAGCTTTTCTCTATAATTGATGGACTGGAGTGGTGTTGATTACTTGTGATGTTGTGGATTATTGTGGTGTTTTTTGAACTCTCATTCTGACGGCACCCATTCACTGCAAAGGATCCACTGGTGAGCATGCTAAATTTCTCTAAATATTTCTGATGAAGAAACAAACTCGTCTACATTGGATGGCCTGAGGGTGAGTAAATTTGCAGCATTTTTTTTATTTTTAGGTGAACTATTCTATTCTTAATACCGTTTGAAATGTATTTTTAAGACAGCAGTGTTTGCAACCCATTTAAAATGCATTGAATTGATTATTTATTTTCCAATGAAAAAGGATATTCAATGAGAAATGTTTTTTTAATGTTTACAGCTGATTCAGAAAAACAGCAACCAACATAATGATGTGTCTGGCAGTGAAGTGCAGTACCGCTAAAAGTGCAACAAGAGACCTGCTCAGCAACCTCTATCATCTTAGCTCGACACCCCCCGCTCCTCTGAGACTAAACGTCTCTCGACTTCAAGTCACCATAGCATTGTACGTGGCTTAAAAGGATCACGTAGATCCTATGGGTAATTTTTATGGTGATTGTTCCTGTCACCTCTCTCCCCTCTGTTGATAGCAACACAAGCTATGACAGCAGTGTACACTTTAGAGGGAACTGGATTCCCTGAGCACCCAAAATCTAATATTTTATTATGCTGAGGATTGAGGCCAACTTTTTTTTTATCGTCACTGTAATTAAAAAGGCAATCAAAGTGCATGTTGAGAAAAGTAGTGCAGAGATGCAGATGAATCTATCTTCATCCAAAATCATGCATAAAAGCAGGGTTCTTCTGTCACAGATTCATGTTTATTTTTCTTGTATATTAAATCCACCCAAATCTGTTTCAACTTAAGTAAATATGTAATATTTCTCAGCTATTTGGTTGCAAAAGATAACGTAACATCAAAATTTGGGTGAAAAAAAAGACAACAGTACAATAAAATAAATAAAGCTGGAAAAAGGCTGTGACAACTGAGAACCAAAAAAAAAAAAAAAAAAGTATGTGCAGACTCTATATCCACTCGTTCTTTCTGCATGCTGTATTTCTATTGTTAGTGTAAATGAAGTTACTGGTTGTCAGTGACAGCCCTGTCCACCAAACACTTCACATGATGCAACGCTGCCAGAACTTTTTTTCTCAGCATTCACCCTTTATATGTGTGCAAGTCTCAAGGCTTGACCATGCGTCTGGCAGCATTTGGCTCGTTCTGTCTTTGCTCATAAGGAAGAAGACCTCTTATACTTTGCTATATGCTGCAGACCGTGGCATAAACACACTATGATCTCATTACATTTTTATTCAAGCTGAAAAAGAAAATAAATCTGTCACAATGAGGGCAGAGGCCCAGCTGTGTGGCAGAATGGACCTGAAAAAAGAAGTATCAACAACAATTAGATGCTGTACTGTATACTCTCAGAAAATAAAGTACACTTTTTTAGTTACACTTTATTTTAAGGTGTCCTTGTTACAGTGTAATTAAACATGTAGGTACTGAGTAATATTAAGTAACAACATGTACTATGGTTAGGGTTAGAATTAGTGTTTGGCTTAGGGTTACTTGCATGTAATTATGAATAATTTATTGTTATTATAATAGTAAGTGTAACGTGTAACAAGGACAACAAAATAAAGTGTTACCCTTTTTGTACCCTTTTTCTGAGGGTGTAACTTTCTTTTTATTTTTTACCTTGTACCTTGTATTTCTTTCACAATGCATGAATTTTCTTGTATGCCATTTGATTGCATTACAATTTTTTTCAGATGAGATGACTTTTTTTCCCTGGAGAAAGCAATATTATGTATAGAGGATTTTATTATTCATTTATTTAACCTTGCGCTTCACATTAATTGATGGATTGGAGTGGTGTGGATTATTGTGATGTTTTTATCAGCTGTTTGGACTCTCATTCTGACGGCACCCATTCACTGCAGAGGATCCATTGCTGAGCAAGTGATGGAATGCTGCATCCGTCCAAATATGTTCAGATGAAGAAACTAATTCTTCTGTATCTTGGATGGATTGAGGGTATTTTCTGCAAATGTAAATTTTTTGAGTGAACTATACCTTTAAATGCTGTTTGCTGTGGGTGAGAGCATTGGCGTTTCACGTTTGGTGAAAAAGCACCAAATCCAGCTCTCATTCTCGATTTTTAATTGTCACTTATTTGTTTAGCCAGAAACGCTTGTTTTAGTTTTGCTGCTGGAATTTCTCCAGTGTGACGACTCCAGTCACCTGCAATAATCTGACGATACTTAAAATTCATAAGCAAGCCACTAGCCTCAACCTTTTTTAATGCAGATATCTTATGACATCTCCTTTCAGTATGATGAAGATATAAAATTGTCTGTTAGTGCAACTGGAAACACATCTGCAGAATAATGTTCTTGCCAGACAGATGTGCACAAAGCAAACCAATAAGTGAGCAGCCCAATCAAGAACATAATGGCGTAGCTGATTTGACTTCTCATGCAAGAATACGGTAATAAACATCTGATTTCCCAGATGAGTTTCTTTAGAGACTTATGGTAATGTCGGGAGAGGGTTATTGCTTTCTTTGTGAGGGGCATTTGGGTTTTAAGGGAATGAAGGCCCTTTACTGAACAAATACAATTGGCTCTTTCCAGCATTTTCCCATTCTTCAATGTGACAGTGCATGTCTGGTGGAAATGAATAGATAGATTATTCCTGGCGCATGGAGACAACTCTGACGCTAGGGTGACAGAACATGTTTGGCGGACTGTTTTTAGTAATGCATCAACTTAAACACATTAGCAAAAAAAAAAAAAAAAAAAAGCTTTTCAAGGAAAACCCCCATCAATTATGATACCCTTGCAAGGACACCTTTCCTAAAATATAAAGGTTATATTTTTTTCATAATTGAAAATTAAATTACAATTTTTACATTTAAAAAATAATTAGGTCATTTTTTTTATTTATTACTATTAAAATACATTAAAAATAACAAATTCACTCAAAAGTTTTGGAGACAATCAGTGATTATTTTTGGAACTGTAAACACTAAAAATGGTTTTCAAAGCACATCACTCACAACTAACTTGAAATAGTAAGATTTACTTCTTTTTGAGTTCCTGCTGTCCAAAAATACCTTTTCACATTGTGCCCATTTGCCTCTTGAGCTCTGACCTCCATCCATTGTTCTATTGATTATTACATCACCCCTGTGCCACCCAGAATTCTGTTACCATAGCAACCCATAGAAATGACGTATTCATGGCAAATAGGGGATTGGTCAACATCAACATTGTACATATTGATGAAAAATGAATCCGCTGAGTATTGGTCTGTGCTGGGTGGTGGTCTGATTTAGGGAGTCTACTCTGCGACTTCTGAAATTTCACATCCTGTTCTGTAAGACTGAAAAGCATTAGATGTGCTTGACGAACAGATGAGAACGGGTTTTCTAGGTGAAATGTATCTGCAAATTGATTCCTCACCTGAATTAATTTTCATGTCATGCTACATCTATTTCATTTCTGACTGTCCTCTTTTTGGTCCTACAAAAAGTTATTTTCATTATCTCACTGGATCCTTCATCCGAATGGCATCAATCTTGAACTGACACTTTCATCATAAATTACATGCCTAGCATTCCCTGTCGACTGCTTTCCTCCCAGAATCCACCAGGTGGCTGAACTAACAGCAATAAGTGTATCTCTCCTGCGAACAAGCCGCCATATTGATCACTGCTCATGTTTCTTCTGAATCAATCTCCATCACCCAATGGCCATTTTCCACATCATATCTCTCTTTTCACGGGAGACCTATGTTTCTGAGGCTTTGAGAAGGGGGAAGGGTCTCAAACAACGAGGTTCCATCAAAGTAAAGGTCCCTAGTTCCCCCTCAAGGCACTACTGCTAATGCAACCAACACATCACTGTCATACCTCCAGGTCTCTCAGGTCCGGAAAGACAACAATATCTGTAATGGATTTAAAAGATGTCAAAATAACTCAGATGCCTTTGGCAATGGTCACTCTTTCATTCCTTAGAAAACTTTCCTACTTGTAGACTCTCAATAGACTACTTTCTATTAGTGGTGACTTACATACATTTCAATTTTTACAAGGCAGCTATACTTACTGAAGAAAATGTACAACTCTCTCCACTTGTCAGCAGATGAGAGGATAAACGTGCACATTTAACATTGCTCGCTGAAATTTCACGGGTGAAATCCAGTCATTACAATAGGAATTGGCACTATTGGGAGTTTTGCGTGGGGTAAAAAAGAGCAAATTCGCTGTGTTAACCAACAGCAAGGTGCTTGGTTTGAAAGTAACGTCAGTGCTTCATACATCTCTACATTATTGACAATGGACATTTTCTGTCCATGAAATTTTACGTAAATTAATTCATAAAAACTCGTAAGCTCCAACTCTAGCGTCACTATGCTAATCACTTTCAGTTAATGTTCTGACTTATTAAAGGGGTCATATGATGCGATTTCAAGTTTTCCTTTCTCTTTGGAGTGTTACAAGCTGTTTGTGAATAGATAAGATCCCTAAAGTTGCAAAGACTAAAGTCTCAAACCCAAAGAGATATTTATTATAAAAGTTAAGACTCGTCCATGCCCTCCTAAAACGCCTCGTTTAAACACGCTCCCACAAGTCTACGTTACTGTGTGGGAAGATTTGCATAACACCACCCAAATGTTCACGCAAAGAAAGAAGGTGTAACTTTGATTCTCACTGTAGTATTGTTGCCGCCGCCGCTATGTCAAGGAGATGCTGTGTTTCGTTATGAAAGCGAAAATACTTTGTTTGGTCTTCCAAAAGAGGACACAACTAGAAATCAGTGGTTAAGTTATATTTACAACACTGTTCCAGAACAGTTCAACCCAAATATTCAGATGTGAGCAATACATTGGACGAGGACTGTTTCCTGTGAGAGTAGCCTACAATGCCGGTTGTTCTGACTCACAGCCTGTAAGTACGCTTTCATATTTAAAGGATTTGCCACTGATGATTCAAACGCGAGTTTTGAGCAGTGTAAAGTAGCGCTTGTTGTTTGTCGTTTCTCCGATCACAAATGCAGACATGGTTTTATATTTACGCGGCGCGATGCAACGCAACGCGTAAAAAGACAGTATAAGTCATTATAATCAGTAATTATGTCCCCACTGGATGCTACAAATGCCTCATTTATAATGGGTTTTAATGGTTTTGTCTCGACGCGCCGGGACACATGGCATCACAGTATGGTAAGGGGCGTAACATTTCTGTCACACGCTTGAGGTATTCGGCCAATCACAACGCACTGCTTTTTTTATTCACTAAAATGAATTGGCTCATAAGAATGCTTTGCTCGGGAATCAGACTACATTGATCGCATTGTATGTTTTGATTCACTAAAAAGAACTGGCTCATAAGAGTCAATCACTCGGTAATCATACCATCACGGTTGGTTTTGGGTTTTGTTGGTTAGGGAGTCGTGGCCTAATGGTTAGAGAGTCGGACTCGTAACTCAAAGGTAAGCCTTGATGACGATGTGCTTTATTCTCATTGGTTAGATTCTGTGATGACAAGCACAATGTGTGTTGCGTGTTTATTCTAACAATTTGTGTTTTTATAACAGTAAAAGCTTTTTAGTGTAGTCGCACTGTTATCTTGAGTCATGTTTATAAAAAACACTGATAAAAAAAGCATATAAACCCCTACTTTATTGGTATTTAGTAGCCTATTTGTTTATGTTGAACTTTAATCTTGAACAGATGATGCTGTATTAAGAAGTATATAAAAAGTGTTTCTGTTGCTCATCAATACATTTCTGTGTATTTGAGAAATATTGCATTTAATTTACTTTATCTGTGATTGAGTATGCAAACACTGCGAGAGCGTCATTACCGGGAGCAGGAAGTGTCCGACTTGACTTCTCCGCTTTTAATTCCACCCCGACTGCAAGCGGCAGGCTAGTGTAGTTCATCTCGAACAAGCCTTGTGTGTTATGTTCTGATTGGTTCCTTGGTTCATGTGTCATGTTCTCATTGGTTGTCTTAGACATGTCTTGTTTGTCAGTGGTTGGATTTTAACATGTGACCTTCATTGTTTGGTATAAGTAGCCCTCATGTTGCCTTTGTTCCTTGTCTAGCTTTGAACTGTGTAACCTGCTGTTGGCGAGTTTGTGTTCCTGTTTATGCCAAGTCTGTCCGTTTCAAGTCTTCGTTTGTTTGTATTTTGGATTTCACTCTGTTCAATAAACTGTACTTGGGTTCACTACGCTCAAACTCCAGTGGAATCGTTACATATACTACAATGGTGGCGCCGTATGATTCACTAAGTAGAACCAACTCCTGTTTAGGAATGGAACTGCACTAGTCGCACTGCTTGTTTTTGATTCACTAAAAAGAACTGGCCAATTAGAGTCATTCATTCAGTTATTGGACTATACTGGTCGTGCTGTATGTTTCTGATTCACTAAAAAGAACTGGCTCAAGAGTCAATCACTTGGCAGTCATATGAGACTGGCCGTGCTGTAGGATTCACTAAGAAGAACCAACTCTCATTTGGGAATGAAATACCTGATGACCGCCAGTTCTGTTTTTGATTCACTCAGAAGAACTGCCTCATAAGAGTCACTGAACTACACTGATCCTGCTGTGTAAAATAAAGAGTTTGTAGGGAAATCAGACTAGACCGGTTGCAGCGCTGTATGTTTTAGCGTGTCGGTTCAGTAGTGCGCAGAATGCACGAACTGTTAACAGAACCGAACTTCATGACTATCATTTGGTAGTACTTAAAAACAAAACCAGAAATTTAAGAGGGTGATTTAGCCTAATCACTACTAATTACTGAAAAAAAGAGTATAAGTGTTTTAGATAGCTTTACTCTAGTAATGATCTTTATATCTGGATAACTTGGTATGGGTGCTTGTTAGCGTCCTCGGAGTGACTCTGAACTGTGAAACAGGGTTGAGTTTCTATTACTTTTCTTATCTCCATTGGCCGGTCCCTCTCCAAAGCTCTTAAATGGGTTTTTGGCCCAGAGAAAATTAATATTGACTTTCTATTGACACCAGACCATTGCTGCAGGTCCTTTGAATTACACCCAAATGCATTGTTCATTTCCCAGCGAGGCTGATTCAAATGTGCAGTCCCGCTCTTCAGAGTGTGCACTGAACCAGTTACTGAATGCGATGATGAGAACTGTCTGTACAGCTCACCTACAGATTATCTTATTCATTCAGATGGCTCCTTGACATTGAACTCTATACTGACCATTTTAATTAAATTTTCACAGTATTATAATCTAGGCTAATTCAAGCCATTAAAAGGTCACTCAGAAGATGTAAATCACAAAGATTTATTTCCACATTAATTGGTAGGTGATATTCAACATGAAAACGTCGTTTCTCATTCTTGGCATGTTATTAGCATTGAATGCATCTGCATTAGGCACACATATAGGTTAAATGCTTATTGACCAGTTCCTGTTGTCTGGTGTCATGCTGTAAATAACATATTGTGTTTGTATTTTGCTAGCTGTCATTATGAAGAAATTAAAAAAAAAAAAATCCATGACAATATCTTGTTAAGGCCCACAGTAACTGGAAAACCTTTTTTGACCCAAAAATAACACTGTCTCCCATTTTTGCTCTTTAAAAAAATCTGTCAGAAAGTGTCTCGCTTTTTTTGCAGTATGTACTCGCCTTGTCTATAAAAATATAAATTTTCTATCCATTATGAAACACTGCTTGTCAGCTTGAGTCAAATGGAGCTGTCAAGCAATGATTCCCTCATCAGGCCCGCTCTGCTGAACCGCTTTACAGCGTGCAGTGGATGTTTTGATAAGTTATTTTCATTGAACGGTGGCCTGAAGTGACATATTTTAGCAAAGGTTTGCAAAAGCTGGCTTTTTTGATAAAACAATACATATGTCTTTGGTGCCACAGGTGTAAAAACCAAAAAAAAAGCAGATCAGCATTACATGGAGCACAATGAGAAGTAAAAGCAATTGGCTTTATGAAGTGTGACTTTATATATTGATGTGAGACATGAAAGCCAGCGTTGTGGTTGTGAGTTATGTTGGACAGGATAACAGGGCTCTAAATCATGCAGTGGAATTCACTGACACAATTCTGCCATAGTACGACAGATATAGCCTCTGAATTCATTAAATAGATTTGTTACTGACCTCACAAGAACAAAATGGATTATATACTAAATACTGCGACACGTTGGCTTGTTATAAGCAGAACAAGTTTGAACTTAAACTATTCCAGTTAAACTATTCTGCATAAAATGACAATAAAATGTTTAAATACTGATTCAGAACAGTAAGACAAGAATACTAAACATAGATGTGGCATAAATTGTGCACGTTTTAGGTTTTCCCAAACAAAAGCAACTGGTGAGACCTGGGCTAGTTGTCACTTTTTTACTTAATTAAGTGAATATTTCTAAAAGTTAATTTTTTTCTGTAAAGGGACATAAAATACTAAAATAAAAGATATTGAACATTTACATAAAGAAAGATGCAGGTCATTTACCATATATTTACCTTTCGTGACAACATGCCCCAACAACAGGCTATAGTCACACTATAAAGTCACCTTTATTTATACAGCACTGCATACAATTAGGGTTGCAACATTCCGGGAATTTTCAAGACTGGAAACTTTCCATGGGAATTAACAGGAATAAACTGGGAACTTGCAAACTTGCAAGGAACTGGTAACTTAAATGTAGTTGAGAAAAAATCTAGCAGCATAATCTTGGTTAAAACAACCAGATTTAATGCAATTTCAGTTGAATTTCTACCCTACACATTGCTCAATCACATGCACACAGCACACTGTTTACTGCAGGCCACACCCCCTACATGCACTGTGCATTCCTCCATAACATGCACAAATTATTTCTTGAAAAATATCAAAATGTCCATCTTGGTGAGTATTCATGTAAATTACATAAATATTACAAAACATTGTTTAAAACTTCCTTGTGCTGTGTGTAAGCTACTGCGCAACTAAATTATACCATTGTAAAAACAAATACACTGACTGAGCAAACATTTAGGTGAGATGATAATCAATCCCCTCTAGTCACCTAAGGGGCTTTCTCTGAAGCCACACTTGCTGCATTTGAGCCTAAGGATTACATCTAAGCTTTGATATTACTTGGGCAAATATATTTGATCTATGATATTCAAGTTTGACTAGCAAATACCAACAAGTATTTATACAGTATTTAGCTAGCCAGTACATCATATATGAAAAATCTAAGCTCATTGACAATTTATGAAGCTAGGTATCATGTGCTAGCTAGCTCAGGCTGTGATGCTCTTTCTTCTACCTTCTGCTAGCCAGTTTTCTGTTATCATACAGAAGTACAGTACTGGCCAAATGTTTGGACACATTACTATTTTTAATGTTTTTAAACATTGCATCTCTTATGCTCATCAAGCCTTCATTTATTTGATCAAAAATACAGAACAAAACATTAATATTGTGAAGCATTATTACAATTTAAAATAATTATAGATAATGATAAATATAATAATAACATAATACAATTTTTGGTTTTAATACGCTTTAAAATATAACGTATTTCTGTGATGCAAAGCTGAATTTCCATCATTATTACTCCAGACTTCAGTGTCACATGATCCTTCAGAAATCATTCAAATATAGGCTACTAATTTGTTATCAATTTTGGAAACAGTTGTGCTGCTTATTATTATTTTTTGTTATTACCTGTGTGTTTTTCAGGATTCTTTGATGAATAAAAAGTAAAAAAAACAAACAGCATTTATTTAAAATGGAAATCATTTTTTAACAATACACTACTGTTCAAAAGTTTGGTGTCAATATTTTTTTTTCTTTCTTTTTTGAAAGAAATGTATACTTTTGTTCAACAAGGATGTGTTCAATTAATAAAAAAGTAATAGTAAAATACTTTTTTGTTAGAAAATATTTCTATTTTGAATAAATGCTGTTCTTTTTAAGTTTTTATTCATCAATAAATCCTGAAAAAAGCATCACAGATTCATTTTTAAAATTTGTATTAGTTTGCATGCATGTCAGCTTATGATCAAACAAAATGTTTGTATGAGATACCGTTTCTATAAATTTCCCTAAATTTCCAATTAATTCCCATTAATTCCCGTAAATTCCCATAAATTCCAACTCTGCATATTTCCAAAATTCCCCAGATGAAGTTCCCATGGAAAGTTTCTGGAAAATTTCCGCCCCTTTGCAACCCTATATACAATACAGACTGTTTCAACACAGCTTCACAGTAATAAACAGAAAATAACAATCAGTGATGCAAACTTCATTAAATATAAGACAAATCCAAATTCAGTTCAGTGTTGATTCACTTCAGTTCAATAAGAGTTGATATTGCAAAATTTGTCAATTATAGAAAGGGTTTGATTCAGCTATAAAGCAGCTCAAAAGAAGACAATAGTGTAATTATTAAGCTCAATTCAGTTTGCGTTTTGTTCTCATCCGATACTGTTAGAGCACTCAAATCGATAATATTACTGAATATAAAGTCCTTTATAGAGAGTTGTCTAGAGGGCTTTCGGCAAAATTTGAACTGCAAAATGAATTGATTCATAAAATGTAAAAGATAAGCTAAAAAAGAAAATATTTTGACTCAAAAGCTTATACCGAGATACAGCCCTTGTAACAACTAGCCTCTTTTCTCAGAGTCTCCCCTGTTTGCACTTTCAAAAGTAATATGCAGGTCAGATGTATTCAAGTGTTTGATGGTCTGCTAAAATGCTTTGAATCGATTCCTGGCACCATCTCTGTCTCACAATGAATGTGCTAAAGGACCTGTAGGCCCATGGCAACTTCCCACTCTGATGCAAGACTTGCGCATACCACGGAAATGATTCCTGCATTGTAGCTCAAAGAGATATTGTGAAGACATTTGCCGATATGAATGAGGGACTGGATGTGCACCTTGCAGGTCTTTTCTCTTCTTTTTCATCTCTCTCCGTCAGACTTTCACATTGCCCTATTTTTCCACTTCTCTCTCATCAAAAGCCTCATCCTCCCAGCTCTGACCCCTCTTCCTCTTTCTCAACCTCAGCCTCCTTCCTCTCCTGCTCCTGAATTCATTTTGTTACCCTTGTTCTTCCTAGTCTTTTCAGAAACAGACAGCCCACAAAATAGTTTTTGGCTGAATTCATAATAATATAGCATTATTCTTAGTATTTTTGCCAAGTAAAGAATACGCATAAAATCTAATATTAAAGGTTTAGTTCACCCAAAAATGAAACTTAGGCTGTGTTTTACTCACCCCCGAGGCATCCTAGGTGTATATGACTTTCTTCTTTCAGAAGAATCCAGTCGGAGTTATATTAAAAATTGTCCTGGCTATTCCAAGTTATATCATTGCAGTCAGCGGGTGTTGCATGCTTCAGTCCAAAAGAAGTGAAATAAAAAGCGCCCATCCATTAAAAAAG